>NW_027122115.1:0-60426 GCF_030686945.1 Centruroides vittatus
CCTTCGTAAGCCATATGTCTCTATTGCTAATATTAGTTGCTTTTTTCTTTGGGCGGTTACTGATGACAGTCTTCCATCTAAAGAATTCTTTATCTAAAAGATCCATGCCAACAATCCCTCTCTCCATCTCCTGTATGGAGGTTTCCCAACTATTCCCCACATCTGGGACAAAGTTAGGGCCTTTTTCAAGCACTTCTTTGATTTTCTTTGGTATTTCTATCCGGTCCCATACTTGGAAGGTATTAGGGTTCCCTTTATTCAATCTTTTTACTAGTTTACCAATAATCCATTTCAATTTTTTCACATAATGTTTAGTGGAATTCTTTCTGACTGCTTCTGCCAAATCCACAACCCTATTGTTGATATCAGTTAGTTTATTCGGATCATCTTTGTACACGGTATCTTCTAAACGAATAATATCATTTAAGACCCCATACTTCTTGTTCTTTGTTATTCTAATAGATTTTTTGAGGCAAGCTAAACGGAAGTTACCTATAAGCGAACAGCATTCGGTAGGGATGCTAATACGATAGATCGACATGGGATAGACTTTGTTCTTTAAACATTCTCTTAAAAATTCTAACTTACAACTCGCTTTAATCAACTTCAACACCAACTTCCTGTATATCTTGTACGTTTTTACGTTGTTTCCCAGATGTGGGGAATAGTTGGGAAACCTCCATACAGGAGATGGAGAGAGGGATTGTTGGCATGGATCCTTTAGATAAAGAATTCTTTAGATGGAAGACTGTCATCAGTAACCGCCCAAAGAAAAAAGCAACTAATATTAGCAATAGAGACATATGGCTTACGAAGGAGTGGTTAAGAACGAATGATCTAGTGTTGACCAAAGCGGACAAAACTAAACATTTGGTTGTCATGAAGAGGCATACATACAACAGGGAATTACATTCATACATCAGGAAGACTGAATGTGAAGTGGTTGACGACAAAATGATTGGATCTCTGGACAGAAGGGTCAAAAAGATGGAACGCTCAAGTCTCGCGGCCGTTTTGCCTTTTCTGAAGAAATGTCACAACCCAAATTCAGGAGCTCCAAGATTGTTTGCGTTTGCTAAGACGCACAAAACTGGAAATGAATTAAGACCAGTAGTAGAGAAATGTAGGGGGCCCACCTTTATCTTAGAAAAAAGGCTACATGAATATTTATCCTCACAGATAGAAGACGATAGACTGGTGGCAAAAGATCCTCTTGTCGTAGTGAAAGAAATGCAAAATATTTCGTTAATGGAGGACGAAGTTGCGACCATTTTAGATTATGAAAGTATGTATCCTTCAGTAAGGATTGAGTCATGTGTGAAGGCATTATTGGATTTCATGTACAACAACAACCCTCAGTTGCTTAGTTACACCCAAGACCTAGAAGAACTCGCTAGCCTGGTATGTTATCAATCTTGTTTTACATTTTGTGGTCGAATTTACAGGCAGAAAAGAGGGGTTCCGATGGGAAGTCCCCTCTCTGGAATTCTTTGCGAGTTGGTAGTTAGAAGGTTGGAAAGAGAAGCTCTACAAAATTTTAAGGAAGATATCATACATTTCATCAGATATGTGGATGACGTTTTTATATTATGGAGAAACAGTGGCAGGATACATGAATTTTTGAATAAAATCAATAATAACAAAGATGGTCTTAGATTAAAGTTAGAGCAAAAAAGTTCCATGAGTGTGCACTTCTTAGACATTAATATAAAGTTCATGGGAGATCATTTGTCCACAAGCGTATATGTTAAACCTACTCACACCCCGCTATATATACCAGCACAGTCCATGGATCCATATCGATATAAAATGGCTGCGTTTCAAACTTTGATAAGAAGAGCCTATTTGTATTGTGATAGAATCGAGTGACAGAAATAAAGAAATTGAAAGAATATTGCAAGTAGCTCAGACCCTAGGCTACAAGAAAAGCACCATAGTAGGATTACTCAAAAAATATGAAAAGAACAATGAGAAACAAGGATTAAATACGGATCACAATAGACGCTTGAAGTTTACGTATAACAGTAATTTGAGCAGTATTATGAAAGAAGTGGCTAATAAGAAACAAGCAAGAATGATTTTAAAAAGAGCCCCAAATTTATATAAGATATTGAGAAATGATAAGGATAGAATAAAGACAGAAGAGAAACCAGGGGTCTATAAAGTTCCTTATGAAAACATCCAGCTAGATGTTAAGAAAGACTACATCGGCGTCACCAACAGGAGCTTAGGGGTAAGGCTAAAAGAACATCGGTATAACGTAAAAAAAGGATCCAATACCACGGTTTTGTCACAAATGTCGCAAGTCCAAGGTTCGATAGTAAAATGGGACGAGGCAACGATTATAAAACCGGTATCTTCCCCCACTTTATCAATGACAGCGGAGAAGATTGAAATATATAGGAGTAGGCTACGGGAAGGATGTTTGAATGCGAGAGATGCTGAGAGCCTGTCGTCGGCGTGGAAATACATGATTAAAAAATTCACTGAAAACTCATGCTAGAATCAGTTAGGGGAAGATTTATTATGTATATTATATTTTTTAGTTTATTTTTATTTATTCTCTTGTATATTTTAATTTTATATTTTATATTTTATTCCGTCTCTATTGTATATTTTTTAAATTTTTGTTCTAAAAATTTTGATTTAAATGTTTATATTCTATACATGGAACGTTTCTGTTCCATTATCGTTTTTTAGACCTGAAGATGGCCTGTTAATCAGGTTGAAAGCGTTTGTGATTAAAATATCTAATTCTCAGCAAAATTAAGGTGTTGTATTATTGTGGCCAATATACGGACATCCAGGGAAATTTAAAGCAACGTGAGTAATTATTAACAATATTTATTAATTCAAATTAGCTACAGATAAAGACGGATTTAGAATTTATTTTATTACCTTAACATTAATGGAAGGACTAAGTCTGCATGTCTCTAAGCAAGGAATCATAATTAGGTGTATATCCTGACAAAGATGGTAATAATGAGTCTTCAGTATGGTAATCAGTCAGGACAGAACGTTGTTTAATCTTCGTTAACTTTAAGTATGAAAATAACGATTCACACAGGTATATAGATCCGAAATAAAAATAAATATATTCGCAACATTTGGTGATACTGGGCTATTTTTCTCGGTTGATGTATGACAGTACCAAATATTCACGCTAAATGGCTGTGTTTTTCTGAGTCGAATAATAACTGCATGCATACTGTTGCGTTTGCGCATTAAGTTCACATGTTGCGTTCGGTTACAAGTGTAACACATTAAGTCAAGACATCGCGAGCGATCGACTTGTTGGCCACCCCTGATGTATAGAGTCAGGCCACCACTAATTAGGGGTGGAGATCACATATTATAAATTAAATAAATTTAAAATATGATTAAAAATTGTAGCCCGGCTGTGTGACGATGTCACAATAGATAATTGCTCTTCGCTTAGTCGAGTTTATTGAACTTCATTAATTTATTCTTCCTGTTACAGTTTATTGAACATAGTGTATAAATAATTGATTGTCAATTTTTACAGAATTGAATACAAGAATCGATTATTACAAAGTATGGCGATCGGTCAAAAAATGACCACACAAGAATTTTACATTTTTATATTGATACTTAGGACTTAGTAAAAAATTGAATGTAATTTCTGCATGTATACATTTTATTGTGTGTGGACGATTATATTTATCCTCTGTGGAGATAAATAACTCCTGTGCTTTTTGTCGAAATATTCTAAAATTTTGCATACAGGGAGATTTGTTTATATTAATATATAGGGGATTGATGCTATACAATTTTGGTGGTTAAAGGTCGAGGGGGTGGGGAGATAATGGGAATCGTGTTTATCTCCATTAGGGTCGGAGTTAATGACCATTTTACTTGTTGTTTACATTTACAATTTTTTATAAAACCCATTTCTACCCTGAAAATTAAGTTTTTTGTCATTTTATAATAATGAAAAATATAAGATTTTTAAAATAAAATATGATGATAGATCAACAGACGGTGCCACAAAAATTTTAATTGTTGCCGGGAAAGATGAGCAGCTCTTTGTTGATGTTTTCACACTAAGCTAAAACTCACTAAAAAGTGTAGCTTGAAATATTTAAATGCCAACTAAAGTGAGAGCTAAACAGGTATACTTTAAGTTCAAACTCTTACTTTATGACAATCATTGTAATATAATGAGACGTTCATTATTGTATTACTGATGTTATGCTGACTTATTACTAATAATTTGAATATAACATCAACATCTTGAAACAATGAATATTCATTTTAGAAGAAGATTACGTAATTTATTTCACGTTAGATAATGCGACTTACATTTTATGAATTATTTTTAAACGTATTATGTCGAATTAGTTACTACTATAACAGAGATATGACGATTAAATATAACTATTCTTAATAAATAATTTATGTTTTACTGTAAATACAAACTTCTGAATTAAACTAGAGATACTCATATATTCAAAATAATTAAATTAATTTTAACATTAAATTTTCTATATAAGACCTACCTAGAATGTGTATTATGTTATTTTCTTTAAAGTGTGAAAAGCGATGAACTTTACTGTAATATATATGTGTCTATATATAGTGACAAAATATTATTTTCCTGTAAATATTTTTTTTTTTTTTATGAATACAGAATATGCATAAAGCTTATCTATTTCTTCTAACTCAATATCTGTATATAAAGTATTTAGATTCATCTGATTAGTAACCGAGAAAACGAGACAATGACCTTTGAGATATTATATTTTAGTATATTCGCTTAGAAATGTACTAAAATATAAACGTAAATGGAAAACTAAATGCCAAAAATGCAAATATTGAACCCTATGTAATCGTCTGTAGAGTACCAATCATATAAACATATCCTTTTGGGTAATAACCTAATAAAAGATTATTCTGTTAGTTTTATACTTTATTTTTGTAATTTATACCGCTAAATTTGAACGCTAAATAAAAAGAAAATATTTATTAAAGATTTCCTTGTGGATTAAAGTCTGTTATTCTCTATTATATAAAGCTAATAACGTATACAGTATTCAGTATATAAGCTTTAAATCAAAAAGACTGGTTTTTTAAAAAATTGAATGAAGACATAGTCTGTTGAAATGAAATCACCATTTAGTCATTTTCAATGTTCTGGAATAAAAAGTTTTGACCATCGACCTTTCTCTGTAAGCTACTTAGCTCTTCTCTGTCCTGTTGGTGCACGTGTAGTAGTTCGGCAGCCCCGCTTCCGCTCAATGGCGACTAACAATGGAGCACACAAGCAATCTGCCGAACGTGAAGCAAATGACCGATCATTTTCTAGTCAAATTGATAGATAAATTATTTTTAGAGAAAAAAACAATGTAAAGCGGAAAGTAAAAAAACACTTCGCTATAATTATGCAGAACAATAATGTAAATTTAAATACGGGAATGTCAACAGCGGAATGCTGGGAATTCTTTGTTAACTATGTAAGTGGCTCTTATTAATGAGTTGATTGTCAGATATGAACTGTGTACGTAAGTTTAGCCCCACTGAAGAGGCCTTTCATAGGCGAAATGCATTTGGGAACTTGTCAGTAATGTAAATAAAAAGTATTTTTCTCTGCAATCTGGTTTCTTTTTTATACCTTTTTAACTTTAATTTTAATCATTATTGGTTTAATGTTTTAAAATTCATTGAAGTTATATAATATCCAAAAGTCAGAAGTGATAGAAAAATATAATTTTTTCGTATAATTTATATTTATGTAAGAAGAATAAGGAAAAATTCTGACTCCACCGTTTTTATAATTATTTTGGTTGAGAGATAAAGATTACTATTGCTTGTGCATGTAGATTGAATGACATTTCCTCCCTTCCTACTAATTCATTTAAGTATATGTGGAGTTGTTGCACTTAACTATTCTACTCATTCATTCGCTACTTTAGTATTCATCTCTTAATTACTAGAAGTTTGATTTATTTTAAAACGTAAAACGTATGTAAAATTTGATATACGATTAATAAAATACAGTAATAAAAGTTTTGTGTAAGTAATAAAGTAATCAAATACAATAGTAATAAAATATAGTCTTAATTAATGGAATTTTCATTTCAGGAGCGGCTATAATTAATGAATAATAACATATTATTTCCTGTACTATTAATTGTTTATACAGAAATGCTACCATTTACATAGATTTACCGTCTCTGCTTATACAGTAAGTAAATTACTGCAAAATGCAGAGACGGTGCGAAGCATTACTTGCGGTTTATGCATAATATAATCAGTTGTAATATTTTTGCTTTAATTAGCATTATTTTCCTTATCCAATCGTAATAATAAGAACAATATTCACTGTTGCCTCCATAAAGCCAATAGCAAACAATACAGAGTGGCCACAAATAACAATTTTTTATTCAGAGCACTCTGTAGCTGTATCCAAAAAGCAGAATTATACAAAGTTTTGTATACAAACTATGAAAAAGATGCAAAAAAATAAAAATTCGCAAGTATTAAATTTAGATTATACACTTTTGCTTCGTGGCAATTTAAAGAAAAATTCACAATGCCAAACACTACATAATGACCGATTTTAAAAACCATAATTTAAAATCACTTTCGTACAAAAAACATTCCGTACATCAGTAAATAGTCTTTGCAGAAAGAATGTTATTTGCTCTTAGAACAAATGTTAATGCTGAAAAAGTAGTCATTATAATAAAATAATAATGAAAATAACAATAAGTTTATAAACTTTTCTGAATATACAAATCTTATTGAAAATATTCAAATTATGGTTAACGAGTTTAATACATGGTAAGTTAAAACACACATGCACCTTTTTTATTCCAAAAACACTGAAAGCGTATTAATTTTCGTAATGTATTTACAGAGGAAATCATTTATGAAAAATCAGATAGGACTTTTTTCAACATGAAAATTATTTTCAAGTCAATTATGTTTTACATTTTTCATCAAAAGAAATAATGCAGACGTATCAGTGATAAAGATAGAGCTTTATTTAAGTAGTGTATAATCATTACTACTCAGACACCTTATACCTCTGAGAAATTATTAATTTAATTATGCAAACGTTTTCCACTTGTTCCACAGGTCATCTTCAAGCAATTTCTTACTTCTGGAATGTTATCTCGTGCAGGTTCGAATATATATGCGCACGATATTTCAAAATTTTTTAAAAAAACCGTTGGAACATTCCATGTAAAATATAAAATATAAACAATAATAAAAACATTAATAAAATTGATTAAATAAACATATTGATCCGCTAAATAATAATTTAAGGGACGTAAACTAACATAATATATATCTATATTTTTATACGGGATGAGGATATGCTGTATGCTTGATTAAATGGGGTGTTTGTCAATCATGAATTTCCACGCAGTTGGCAAATTCGTTGCGTCTTTATAGTTCAAACATCTACCTGTTGTCCCTGATTTGTATATTTCAAATTTTTCCATGGTTAATGCTAACGATGGTGAGCGTACTTGTTGGATAACTTTGGCTTCATTCCAATTAATTACTGATCCCTCAGTTTGTGCCATTTTTGATAAGGTGGTAGTGCAGTGCCCTTTACTGATGTCATACATATGTTCTTTTAGTCTTTTGTTTAAGCCTCTGTTAGTGACTCCTATGTATTCTTTATTCAGGTCCAATTGATCATTTTCGTATGGGATTTTATAGACCCCATAGCATTCATCCGCTTTTGTGCTATCTTCGTCGTTCCTGAGGGCACTGCAGATGGTGGGTGCGCGCTTATAAATCAGCTTTGCATTCTTACATTTGGCTATTTCCTTCATTATCGTGGACAATCCTTCTCTGTACGTGAATTTAGTTATTTCCCCGTTTGCATTCCCTTTCGGTTTCTTTTTATTAGGTGTTATGTAAGAGTTTATTAGGTTTTCGACTATTGACTTTTTAAATCCTAGGGTTGTTGCAATGGTTCTAATTCTATTCAACTCTTGTATTCTGTCATACACGTTGGAGCAATAGGCAAATGCTCTTCTAATAATGGCCCTAAACGCCGATAGTTTGTAAGTGGGCGGATCGTTTGATGTGGAGGGAATGTATAGTGGGTCATGCGTGGGTTTGATATATACTTTCGTAGATAAGGAACCTTCTTTAAATGTAACACTGATATCCAAAAAATGTACTTCTGTTGTGCTGAGCTGTTCCAGTTTTAGCATCAGGCCATGGTTATTCGAATTCATCGCATTCAAAAAATGTTGTATCTTTTCGTCTTTTTTCCATACAATTAGTATGTCGTCGACGTATCGTTTGTATAAAACGATATCATCTTTAAATGTTCTAATAGTAGTTTGCTCCAACTTACGTATCACCAATTCACAAAGTAGCCCAGACATTGGGCTGCCCATGGGCACACCTTTCTTTTGCTTATAAATCTTGCCATCGAAAGCGAACACTGAATGGTAACATATTAGGTCAGCCAGTAGTTTCATGTCTTCGGGGTAGGCTGTTACCCTTGGGTCTAACGTGCTGAGGGTGTCCACCAAAGCTTGAAAACATGCATCCAGTTTAATTGATGGATATAGATTTTCGAAATCCATAACTGAAGCAATTTCTTCTTCTACTAAAGATATGTTTTGGAGCTCGTTAACCACGTTCAACGGGTTCTTTGTGACATATTGGTTATTCTCAATGTGCTCGGACAAATATCTATGTAGGTTCTTTTCTAGTTTGTAAGTTGGTCCTTTGTGCTTTTCAACCACTGGTCTAATCTGCTTTTTATCTTTATGCGTTTTAGCGAATCCGAAGAGTCTCGGTACACTTGGGCCTGTTACACTTGTTCCTTTGAGAAATGGAAGTATTTTGGTGATTGGTGATTTCTGTAATTTTTTGACCTTCCTGTCTAGGGGCCCTATTCTGGGGCCCTATTCTGGTCATCGTCTCTCGTCTCTCGTCTTTCCCAAGCCGGTCGCTGATTGGCTAATCATTTGTTTACGTCTCGAGAGATCGTCGCGTCTCTCTAAACGCGATTCTGGACAACTTTTTCTCTCTTCGCTTCTCTCTTTTATCAGAGACGAGCGGATAGCTGTCTTTCAGCCGGTCTTTCGTCTTTCGCCTCGATTTCGTTATATCCAATATGGACGACTCCATGCTACTCGTGCTATACGATCGTATCACAAAACGTTCCCTATCTCGAGAAAGAGTATTTCGCGATAGAGATAACGCTTTTGATTTAGATGATGATGAATTTCGTTCAAGATTTCGTCTAATGAAAGAAGCTACCGCGTGGCTGTGCAACGAATTGCGGGATGATTTAGTCCGGAGAAAGTCACGGACCGTAATTCCACCAGAAGTTTAGTTATTGATAACCTTACAATTTTTTGCTTCTGGTGGATTTCAAAGAAATGTCGGTGATCACTGCCAACTTAAAGTTGCCCAGTCGACAGTGTCCCGAATTATGCCATCTGTAGTCAACAGTATCATCCGCCGATTGGGACACAAAATTTCTTTTCCTAGGAGTAGAGAACAACAATTGGATGTGTCCTCTGGATTTTTTATCATCAGTCAAATGCCAGGAGTTGTGGGTGAGTAAATTGTTTTTATTTGTTCATTAGAATATAATATAGTATGTAATTACTTTTATTTTTTTAAATAGCTGTTACAATTTATAATTTTAAAATTAGTGTATAAAATGATAAAGTTTCTTATTTAATTATATGATGATTTTTACTATTTCTTTACTTATTGCAGGAGCTATTGATTGCACTCATATTGCAATCAAGGCACCTCCAGCCTCCAAATATAATGAAGAATCATTTATCAATAGAAAAGGATTTCATTCTATTAATGTTCAAGTTGTAAGTATTTATACAAATTAACCATCTAACTATAAATAAAATTAATGTCTTTAATAAAGTGGTATCTTTAAATTTCTATGTCAAATCACTCATTTCACTATCAATATCACTTGAATACAAGATATAAACAACTATTATTCAATTGTAATAAGACTAAAATTATGCTTTTAGGTGTGTGATTCTCAGTTGAGAATTTTGAATATTAACCAATTGTATCCGGGGCGCATGCATGATGCTTTTATCTGGCGAAACTCTGCGGGAAAACTTTGAAGATGGAGTAATAGGAAGAGGATTATGGTTGCTTGGTAAGCATATATTTCACAGACATATTGTCTTTTGAAATATTTCGGTGTCATGTAATTCCAAACTAAAACAAAAATGTAAAGACATTATTTTCTTATTAATTTGGTATGAAAAAGTAAATACCATTCTCTAAATTATGTTTACAGGAGACAGTGCTTATCCTTTAGAAACATGGCTGCTTACACCTGTAGGTAATCCATCAGCAGCTGCAGAATTAAATTACAATGCAGCTCACAGAAAAGCCAGAAACACCATTGAAAGATGTTTTGGTGTTTTAAAGCAGAGGTATGAGAAATTCTCACATTTTTCTTACTAACAATTTACTAATTTTACAAAATTAAATATTAAAATTATTATTTTTAATTATTAGATTCAGATGCCTTGACTTGAAGTCAGCTGGAGGATTACAATATGTTCCAGAAAAATCAGCAAAAATAGTGATGGCTTGTGCTATTTTACATAACATTTGTGTAGCATTTAACATTCCTACAGAAGAAATCTGCGGAAATGATGATGATGATGATAGCATAAATGAAATGGAACATTCTGCAAATCAGAATGCTGTAAATGTCAGGCAACAGTTAATATTACAGAGATTCTGTTAAAATAAACATGAATGAAAAAAGTGAATTAATTTTGTTTCCAGTCTTTATTCTTTAGAGACTAAATAAATAAGTAAACACACTAAGTTATTATTTAGAAATATTTATTTATTATTTATTTCATTTCTCTAAGTACATTATAAAATAAAAAAAGAGACAGACAAAATTGTTTAAATTGGCTAGCAGTACGAACACATCACGCAAACTGAAAAAAAAGACACGCATGTAAATATAAAAATATTGTTTACTCAATAAATTTTTTAAAAAGTATTAAAATGTTAAACAATTATGTAAAATAAATACCCTTTGCAGAGTTTGCAAGATTTCTTTGAGAATCATATTTTTCTCTTCCATTATATTATTTTGTTGTCTTATTAGTTCATTATTTTCTGCTAAGTTTTCATCTATAGATAAAAGCCTACATAAAGAAAATGTATATATATATATATATATACACATAAATGTGACTAGATACTTTTAATGAAACTCGACAAAGCATTTAATCAAAGAGAAATGTTTTAATATTTTTATCTAACTATATTAATATTTTAATCAATGAAGTCAACCTCAAAGTAAAATAAATTCCAAAAAGATTATAAGGTTTACCTTGTTAATAATGAATTTTGATTAGATACAGATTGCTCTATAAATGAAGTTACAGTATCTTCATTTGAAGATCGGTGACGACGACGACATCCAGAATCTGGCATTACAACGGGAAGATTAAAACATTTAATTTTAAAACTAAATAAACTTGAAGTCAAGAAGTATAATTACTTGACATAATAAATAACTTACTTGCAGATTCAAGATCTTCCCTCTCAACTATTTCACGATGTGGTTCCACATCATTTCCTTCGGAAACTATATTCTGTATCTACGATATATAAATATAAATATACAGGGTGGGCCAGCGAAAACGAAACGGCAGAGTGTTCGTGTTCGTCCAAGCAAAGCGCTCGGACAGGTCGATTTTTTGCTCGAGGGGACATCTTTTGCAATAAAGTTTTTGCGATTCTGAATGCAACAGACAACAAAAAATTTTAAAAAAACTCGTTTATTTTGTATTAACTAAACAAACATTTATTTCAAATAAAGTAACAAACATAAGAAAGAGTTATCAAGTATTCAATAAATGTTCGAATTGAGCACCACTAACCTCCATACAATAATACAAATTTTGCTCAAAACGGTTTCTTACACTTCGGAAAGTTTCGGGTGTTATTTGACAACACTCATCTATAATTCTTTGTCGTAATTCTTCAAGAGATCTTGGTTCGGTTGCATAGATCTTACTTTTTAAATGTCCCCAAAGAAAAAAATCAAGAGGACTAAGATCTGGGGATCTAGCCGGCCATTCTAAAGGACCTCTACGTCCGATCCAATGCCCAGAAAAAGCCGTGTTCAAAAACTCTATAACTGATCTTGCACAATGCGGGGGGGCTCCATCTTGTTGGAAAGTAAGGCGGTCTTCTAAGTATCGGTCGTCAAGTTCGACGATATCAACAAGTAATGGATGTACAACATTTTCGAGTAAATCTAAATAACTTTCTCCCGTTTGATTACTGTCTAGGAAAATGGGGCCAAGTAGTCGATCTCCAAAGATTCCGGCCCACACATTTAACTTTTGTGGAGTTTGGCTATGAACTTCATGAAATATGCTTGGGTTATTATCTGACCAATATCGACAATTGTGACGATTAACCGTTGAGTTTAAAAAAAACGTGCACTCGTCGGAAAAACAAATGTTGAAAAGATAATCCACGTCAATTCTTAACCTTTCTGTCATAATTTCACAAAATTGCTGTCGCCGATCAAAATCATCTTCATTTAATTGGTGAACTAAATTAATTTTGTACGGATGAAAGTTGTGAGCTTTGAGGATCCGGCGAATAGTTGTTCTGCTAATGCTAGTCACAGCCTCCAGCTTCCTTGTACTTAAAGTTGGGTCCGCAGCAACTTGCCCCAAAATCCCAATCTCTGTCGCTTCGTTTCTTACTGGACGTTCACGTCCGGGGTCGCGTCTTTTGTTAGCCACAGAACCCATTAACTGAAACTTTTGAACCAACTCCAGAACGTATTTTGCGTTACAATGTTTGTTTGGATAGTGTTGATTAAATAAATTTGCAGTAAGATGAGCATTCTTGCCATTTCTGAAATAAAGAGTTACTATTTCCATCCTTTCAGCAATTGTGTAAGTCATAACGATTACGTTGTACAAAATTCACAATAAACAAATAATAATCTTAAATTCTGATTGAATCACTAAGTGGTCAAGCTTAATGTGAACACTACAAAAAAGAACATCTGCAAACAGATAACACATTATCAGCCTTAATTTTATAATAAATTTTTTCCCCTTGCATTTGCAGTCTAGCTTAAAAGGTTTTTTTATGTTTGTTAATAGTTTGTGTTACTTTTTCCAAAATAAATGTTTGTTTAGTTAATATTCAGAATCGCAAAAAACTTTATTGCAAAAGATGTCCCCTCGAGCAAAAAATCGACCTGTCCGAGCGCTTTGCTTGGACGAACACGAACACTCTGCCGTTTCGTTTTCGCTGGCCCACCCTGTATATATATATATATAGACTATATTTAATATATAAAAAATGAATTTATAAATAAAAAGGTATTACTTACATTATGTAAAGGTCCAACGGAACTTGTAGTGCAAGCTCCAAGCTCGTATAAATTTTCTTCTTCCAATCCAAATTCTTCGTTCCCAATTAATGACAACACCTTTTCTTCAAGATCTGTTAATGGTGGAGTACTTCTTTTCCCTCCACCTGTTCTAAGTATATCTTTCCTTAAAGCAGCCGCTTTACTTTTCGTTCGGGAACGCCACTGACTCCATCTTTTTTTTAATTGTTCCACTTCGATCAGTGGACCATCAACTAGACAGTTCACTTTATCACTAATTTCTTGCCATCCATCTCGTAAAGTATTTTTGGAAATATTTCCGTCCAATTTTCCTTTAGCTAAATATGGCCGCTTTTGCAACTCGGTTACCAAAATTTCCATTTGTTCCGATGATAATATAAGTCGAGACATCTTGATTACCTCGTGCCATACCACGTGCTCTATATCTTCGTATTCTGCACTTTCGAAAATTGTACAATTTCATTGGTTAAAATTCTATACCGCGTTGCGCGCGCAGATAACCCGAACATGTATAATCAACCGAATAGAATCGTGACGTCAACGACAAAGACGAGATCGTTACGAACGACCAGAATCGCCACTTTGTATGAGAGACGAATTTCGTCTCTCGCTTTGACGTCATTCGTCGGTGAAAGAAGAGACGAGAGATAAGTGACCAGAATACGGCCCTAAGTTATCAATTATATTTTGATCCACCCTTTCGCATTCTGTATTTCTTATATATTCTTCCAGTGTGTTGACATAATGTCGCTTATCCATTATTACTAAATGTTTGCTTTTGTCTGCTCGTGTCAATATTAAGTTGTTGTCGGCCAACCACCGTTTCGTGCGCTTAATTTGTTTCACCTCTGTTTGCCTTGGTCTTTGGTTCATGCTCTTAAGGGTTGTTTTCCAACGAAAATAGTCTTTGTTCCCTTCTTCCATGCCTCTGATTCCTCTTTCAATTTCTGCCATGGTGTTTTTCCAGTCCTTGGTATTGTCCAGGGCATAGTTGGGGCCTTTTTCTAGTACGCTTTTAATATCCGGTGGAATCGATATCTGGTGCCATAATATATACGGAACTGGCTTTTCCTTTGTAATCTTCTTTATTTGCTTGGCACATAACCAACTAAATTTTTTCTTATACTTCATTCTTAATTTATGTTGTAGTTTGTCCGTTAATTTGGTAACACCCGCGTTGATATCCACAAGCACACTGCGGTCTTGTACATTTATTTGATTCTCTAGTTGAATCCATGTAAAATATAAAATATAAACAATAATAAAAATTGATTAAATAAACATATTGATCCGCTAAATAATAATTTAAGGGACGTTAATTTGGTAACACCCGTGTGTAACGATCAATATGTTTATTTAATCAATTTTATTAATGTTTTTATTATTGTTTATATTTTATATTTTACATGGAATGTTCCAATGGTTTTTTTAAAAAATTTTGAAATATCGTGCGCATATATATTCGAACCTGCACGAGATAACATTCCAGAAGTAAGAAATTGCTTGAAGATGACCTGTGGAACAAGTGGAAAACGTTTGCATAATTAAATTAATAATTTCTCAGAGGTATAAGGTGTCTGAGTAGTAATGTTTTAAAACTCTGAGCATTTTATTCGAGTATAGTGTATAATCATTTACTAGTTCAAATAAATACATTTATCACTGTATAATTTGCAAAGGGGTGGATGTGATTTCCTCTTAATCAATCTCAAAAATGATTTTTCAAGTTTATGTAAAACTTGAAAAATTGTATAACCGTTGAAAGCAGTCAACATGTCTGCTATTCCAAAATATTCGTTTTACGATTTGGAATTGATCTTATATCATAGTTGTACTAAAACATTACGTTTTATCCGATTCAATTTTTTATTGTATGGATCTTAGTCCGGTACAAGGGAGTTAAAGTATTACATATATATTAAAAGTAAGTTATTAAAGTATTACATATATATAAAGATAACAAATTAATGTAATAATTTAGGGCAAGATAATAAAAAATAAAATATACAATAATAATCATTTTTTGAAAAAATGCGTTAAACTAATCATATTTTTCCAATATTTAAATCTTAAATAAAATTTTCCGGTTGTTTCAATTGTCACACAATGAAAAAACACGTTCTCAAATTTCATATTACAATTACTACAAATTCTCTCGGAGTCTATTATTAATTTACTTTTATATTTCAAAATATAATTTTGACCACGTCTTAGTTGCAGAATTAATCGTCATTCATAGTAATTTATGTCCATATACAAATAACCCTCACACATACTTCTTTTAATAATACGATATAACTGAAAGCGCTTGTTCTTTTTCAACAAACACCAATTTTCTTGTATGTTTTTTCACAATACACTCTTATAATTAACGTTTGATAACTTTGTTCAAATGAGAATTTTGAGACAACCATAGAAAGTGAGAAATCTAACAGATTTTTTAACGCCAACGGCCAATTATTAGGCCTATATATGAAATGATAGATCGTTGAACAGTTTGTACAGTTTACAATTTGTTATACGCTACTTTAACATAACTTTTTCTCTTAATTTGAAGTCTCATCCAGAAAGAAACAACTACTTTTATTATTATCATCGACATTCTAGAAACACCATTCGCCAAAGGCAATATGTAATCTAGAATTTTATGATATAACAAAAATTTTTTTGAAGATATAAAGCAAGACAAATTCCACTTTATTGTAATAAGTAACTGCCCATACACGAGCAGCGTAACGTAATACAGATGATATCATTCAATGAAATAAATTGATATAGATACTAGCAGATGAGCCCGGCGTTGCTCAGACAAGTAAGTTAATTCTTATTATAATGGCGAATTAACTTACTTGATAATTTTTAAAATGATTAATTTTAAATTCAAAAATCTTAGAAAACCTGTTTAGAACATTATATTTCGCATTTCTCGGATTTGGAACGAATTCAAATATTCGTTCGAATTTGTTTATTTTTGATTTATTATTTTTGGGTTACCCGAAGAGTGAAAATGATTAAAATATTTATTAATTTCCAAAATGTATACTACATGTGTCACTATTTACTTTCCTTCTCTATTATTTACACTTTATATTGACTAAAACTAACTTTCTCCTCCTTTTCACTCGGAGAGTTGAATTTCCAAAAATCTCTTATTAATGTGCATTTCATGGAATAGCCTACT
This sequence comes from Centruroides vittatus, assembly GCF_030686945.1. Taxonomy (NCBI): domain Eukaryota; kingdom Metazoa; phylum Arthropoda; class Arachnida; order Scorpiones; family Buthidae; genus Centruroides; species Centruroides vittatus. The sequence goes on from NW_027122115.1 coordinate 16,584, forward strand.
AAAACGCAGTCAAAAACGCAAAAAATCGCATTTAAAATAGTACAGTAGAAGCCGAGTTCTTCAGGGCAATCCTTAAAAACTGGATTTTTACACCTAAGTTACCATTTTAATAGTTAAGTATTACTACTTATAATACCAATTAAGAGTGAATGGTTCAGTTAATATAAAATAAACAGTATGCCTGCTTGCGATGTGGTAAAAGTGCTAATCATAAATAAAAAATTGAATTATATAAATCACCAATCTATTACTGGAAGGTTTGGTTTCGAGTTAAGGTAGGATATTGAATACATGAATTTTTCACAAGATATTTCTCGCTACGTGTTTCAATGCCTTATTACGGACGTAACTAATCCATAAAGAATATCAAAAAACCCCTTACAACATAACTGTCGAGAAAGATAAAGCGTGAAACTTATCAAACTGGAATCACGAAATCGAATTCTAGCAACAAATCTGAAAACTTTTCAATAGCTGATTAATATCAGATGTATCAGTCCCACTTCCTCACAACTCGACTTCCAATCATGAGATTAATAAACAAAGCCCTCTCCGGGTGAAATAGAAAAAGAAATTAAAGTAGAATAATTGTGACATCACAACAGTTAAAGTACTGAGCTTTATAGCGATTCACCCATTAAACAAAACTAATCTAACTTAAGTTTATCTTTGTATACTAGTACATTTATCAATTAACAGGACTTATTATACTGGAAAATTATGGATGCAGATATTTAGTCTTACAGATCAGAAATAATATTTTTTATTTAGTTCACCTGAATAAGCCTGAAAAATATATATATATATATATTATTTCTGATCTGTAAGACTAAATATCTGCATCCATAATTTTCCAGTATAATAAGTCCTGTTAATTGATAAATGTACTAGTATACAAAAATAAATTGAAGTTATGGTAAAGGACACAAAGGCATAATAATTAAAACTAATCTAAATTTGGTGTAAGAATTTTCGAAACGTAGAATTATGTGTGATTTATAAAGAAGAAACATTAGTACAAAATTTTGTCATCAGAAAAATATGGCACTGAGTTCGAAATTACAAAAATTGAAAAATATGATAGACGAACCAATAACAATAGACAATACAAACACTTTCGACAAGATAAGCATTCATTGTAATTTAACAAATTGCTGAGCATTAAAAATTACTGTATTAAACACCTTTACATAGAATTGTAAAAACTTAGCGATATCTCTTTTTACCCTCGGAAATTCGCTTTATTCTCAACAAGTAAGAAAAAATGGAATACAATGTACTGGCCATCTGAAATATGCAAAAATATTGTTATGAATAAGAAAGCCAATCAGTAAATTACTATTCATCATAATATAATTCATATACAATAATATCTTTGTTGATTTTTGATATGTTCATTTTGACGTAAATAATATTTAATCATTTAAGATATTTTTTAGAAAATAAAAAATAAAGAAAAAACAATCCGCGTAAGGTTATTTCAGCAGTGAGAAAATTTACCTTTAAAGGAATTTTCCTGTCAACTGGATACACGTCACACAGTGACAGTCTCAATGGACACTTACCAAATCTTTTCATAAAATCAAGAATCTGATGAAAAAATAAACATAAATGTTCTTCTAATAAATAATACAAATAATATTATTTCTAACTGTAACACTTACTTTTAGTTTATCCTCCAAATCTATGTTATATTGTGTAAAGACACGAATATCTTGAAAGGCGTTCTGCATCTAAAAACAAAAACAATTATGCAGGGTACAACAGGAAAGCAATAACAGAACTATTTCACGATATTTAGATTTACCGTAAATACGAAACAGCATAAAAAGCAGCCTAAAATGATGCAAGCGAAGGTGCAGACAACATCTAAAGCTAATATTGCGCATGTAAGCACATTGCTCATGTCTACAAACAGAAATGCGTAATAAAACAAACAAGTTGTGTATATCGCTTCAAAATAAATAAATGCTAATATAAAATTTAAGTTTCCGTTAAATTGTTCCACGAATATCCACAGTTCTTCGTGATTCTTCATGAATTGATCCAATTTCAGTTTTATGTCCAAGTCATTTTTCTTAATTAAAGAAAGTTCTTGCACGAGATTTTCAAATTCTTTTCCAGAAATAAATACTATAATTGCCATCATCAGTAGTCCATAGAACATCCCTCCGAGGAGAAAGTCAAGAGCTAATCCGACTTGGATGCTACAGAAAAGAGCTTCGCCTTCATATTTTTGTGATTTTCGTAAAGATGGAAAATACAAGATCCCATTCAAAATTTGAAACCAAACTGAAGCGATCAAAGTAAGTACGCACACCAGATTACAAGTATTTTGCATTGAAATATTTCCTTTACCATCGATCATTCGAAAAAAAAATTTGTTTTTTAAATTTTTTAGTAAAACTACTTTTTCGTGTTTCAAGAAAGTAAAGAAAAAAGCGTAAGAACCGACAATAATCGGAAATGAAATTTTCACAACTATACTGTTATCTTTGAATAAGTCATACCATCCCATGCAAATTGCATTATCATTCAAACCTGGAATTGCTTGCCAAATCAGCAGAACGGTAAATCCCCATAAAATGATTTCAATAATCCCAATATAGATGGTTTTGTATAGGGTGCACTCCGAAATACGACAGTCAGTTTTTTGGCAGTTAGATGATTTAAACGGTTGCAATCCGTAAATTAGCGCCATTCTTCTATATGGTAGTAAGAAGCAACTTGTACAAACTTCATTCATATTTAATTAGTTTTGATAGTTGACAACAATAATTGAATATTTTAACCTGGAAAAGAAGAAAACAACAATCTTTAAATGTCAAGTAAAGTCATACTCATAGTCTAACACAACAGGATAGTCTTATGATGGAAGGTATGAGTCATGCTAAATCATTATCTGTTCACATAATAATAACTGTCGTTACTGTCTGTTCACACAATAACTGTCGTCTATTAACATTGGTATTTGTAAGCTATACTAAGTATGCTAATTAAAGGAGGAAACAATCTGTGGAATTATTTTGCTTAGTACAGAAGTTTATGGACATTGGAAACATGAAGTATGAGGAAACATCTTGAACGAATTTATTTTTTAATCACTATTTATCGATATTGTTCACCATTGTTTGGAATTTGTATTAAAAATGATAGAAATTTCAGTGTTTTGTAACAGATATAATAAATTATATTTAAGCGCAATTATTTATTATCCTCACAATAACGGGTTGCAAATTTTAATCATATTTTGAAATTTATTTAATTTAAAATATTTTTTTTCCACTTCAAATTAATAGTTGCTTGCTCCTGTACATGATATTCTTCTATTAGCAATACAATTGCGCTTGTCTTCTATCTAACGCATTTCTGGGGAAAATATTGAAATTGAAATAGCGCAAATTCCACTTAGCATCAGATGATCTTATTAGTTTTTGTTAGTATCTTTGCCTACGTGGACGTTGTTTATTAATAGGACTTATTATACTAGTATGGTTTCTGATTAGCAACTAGGAGATATTAGTGAAAAATATATATATTTTATTTTTCCTGTTATTTCAAAGATATTCTGTTTTGTCTTTTCGACTAAGATTTTCTGTATTTGCTAATCAGAAACCACACCAGTATAATAATTACTATTAATAAACCAGGTCCTAGTATACAATAATATACACCGAAATTGATAAGAGTAAGGACATAGAAATAGAAGAAATTCCTATATAGTTAGTTAATCGAAGCCTCCTGACCCTAAGCTTTCTACGTTTATTCCCAGCTTTCATGTATCTAACGCTTTTGAAGAAGGACAGACAGAAAACATATGCAACAGTAGAAAGACACATGACAACAGTAGAAATTTATAGGTCTACAATTTTTTCAAATTGAAGTCCAATAATGTTTTTATAAACGCGACATTCACGAGAATATACTTACCACATAATTTATACAATCTGTTGCAACAATATAAACACTTTATTATAACATAATGTACTTAATTGATATTCAGCTAGATGCTTTTTAACCTACGAAAAATCTCCTTGTCTCATTGGAAATTATTTATTAATCGTAACAAACGTTTTCAACCTGTTCTATAGGCTATCTTCCAGTTTTTAAAAGTCAAGGAATATTGATAACTGTTCTCTGTTGTATAGAACAGTTAAGAACACATTTAAAATACAAAATTATTTGGAATATTGAAATATTTGAACCCAAAGAATAAATTACAGTGATGTATATACAATCTAAAATAACAAAATAATAAAATAGATAAAAAACGTTGGTTAATATGTGCATTAGAGAAAAGTGCCTTTAATAAAAATACAGTAGTACTATTATAATAATAGTTCAATTATAATAATACCTTCTTCCTTTTTAACTGAACTCAAACCTCTACAATCAAACCTCGACACAAAAACCTTTTAAATACAGCCTTTTTATTTTTATTCAATTTTCTAACCTTACCGCCATGTTATAATAATACCAATCACTAAAATGACCGTTTATCAGAAAATGAAACCACATAATAACCAGCATTTCATGCAATTTATGTAATTCAATAAATAAGTGAATAATAAATTTAATGAATAATTGAATAAATTAATAATAAATTGTAGTTTTCACATTCTAATATGTCTAGTCAATTAACAAAGTCAATAAATTTTATGAATGTTGACTTTATTGTGAAGTATCGTACTCAGGATCAATTATAATAATTACCACTTAAAATATTCAAGCAAGAGTAATTCAATAACACAATAATTTTAAAAGCATTATAAATCATGCATAAAGCAGGAAACGAATAACTATTAACAACGTTAAGAGATTGGGATATTCAATTACTCAAATATTGCAGCAAGCGGGTTTAAACTGTAGAAAATGTCCAATAAATTGTGCATAGGGTATATAATAGCGCCGATAATTAATTCGGCAAAAGTGTACGGATGGGATTTTTGTAATGAATGCAGTTGCATATCACGGAAAAACACATAAAAGAACTATTTTAGGACTTTTGTTCTCTATATACTGCCATGCTATAGAAATATTTCGGTGGATGTATGCTTTTGTTACGATTTTCAGTTATATTAATCTGCATATAAATATCGTATGTTCTATTTCTGATTAAGATGCCGCTACGTCAGTTATTATCGTATTACTCTACTTCAGTGGCGTGCCGTGACATTTGATGATGGGGAAGCTCTGTTTCTGTACGAAGCCGACTTCCAGGGGCAATCACTTAATTGCGTGTCAGGGATGGCATAGGGTCTATTCGTACGTGCGTGGTGGAGGAAGAGACGTACAGTACCTGACAAAAACAGACAAAAAAGAAACAGGAAATAAACATATACTATGTACAGAATAGTTTGCTTTAGGACAATCAGACGTTCGGACATCTTGGGCGTCGATGTGGTTCTTTGATGGTCGATCGTAGGTGGCCCCGGGACAGTGGCGTTGACAAGTCTGTAGGGCACGGGACCGTCGCCTGATTTCCTCTGCTGGCGTCGGGGACACGGTCTAAGATCGAAGTGGCACGGGTTACAGGTTGGCAAAAAAAAAACAAAAAACAGTTTCTCGTCTATTGAGACGAAAAACTTTATTTTTTTGCGCGTTGACACACAGCGTTTTGGTTATTCGGAACGTTAACCGAGTGCCGGTGTCCTCGATTGTCGGGGAGATTATATCAATCTCCGTTCTCTCTTTCATCCATTTTGATTGGTCATTTTCCCTCAATCACGCTTCCTGAGTGGTTGGTCCCTCATCACTAAGCGTAACGAGACTCTTACCTGGTGCGCGAGAAAAGTCAAAATCAAAGATGAATTCGATCTTCCACCGATTATAGGACGACTTCCTTCCGCGATTTATGATTTCTGCTTGGCAGTTTGATATAAACAATGGGTGTCCGACTACAAACGACTTTTACCTATGTTTTTTTTGAACTAGTAAATTTTTCTCTAAATTAACCGTATTTTCGGGTCTTTCGTGACGGGTCAGACCTGTCCGGTACATCACATTTCCATAAAAGTTTTAAACAAATACTGGAAATGACAAAAATAAACAATTTATGTATTTTAGTTCCAAAATACAAATAATACATACATAATACAAATTGATAAAATACAAACAGTAATAGAAAAACTTGTTTTTTTAATTTTTATAAACTAACTCTATTCGGCGATTTTTTCCCAAAGTCGTTAATTACTTTATCATAAAAGTCGCTGGTCGTCGACTCCATCAACGTATTTGAAAGCTCTTTTTCTATCAAAAGCAACGCTAGTGACGACAATTTTCCCTCTGACCGAGTGTTCCTAGCTAATGTATGAATTTGCTTCGTGGTCGAAAAACAGTGCTCAGCAGATCCACCGGTAGATGATACCGTAAATATTAATGATATTAAGTCATATAATTCTTTTAGTACGTATTTGTTTGGATCGTTATTAATTATAATACTTTTTATGTCTAAGAGTTACGTGTCAATAGGCCTATAGTTAAGATACGAATTGCGATTCACTACGTAATTTAGATAAATCAAAAAATTTTCCATAAAATTTACTTTATTTGTAGATTTAAAACACTTTTGAAAAAATTGTTTTTCATAATATTAAAATTATTAACATCTAAAAGTGATAAAAATTCCAAAGATTTTATGTCTGAAAATCTGTCAATATAATTAAAGTATAATTAAAAGAAAATTATAATTAAATATAACTTTGCAAAAAAACGTACATAAAAATAACATTGAATATTCTTTACTTTTTAAATCTTAAACAATTCACTTAGTCAGGTAGCTCCCTACCCAGTGGCTAAAGGATAGAATCGTTGAAAGCGTTACACGTGTGTAGCTTCCACCAACTAAACTGGGTGAGGTTGGTGCTCTGTAAAGCGCATGCGCCAATGCCCTCTGGCTGCTTTACACTATTCAGTTATTCTCTCCGTGGAAGCTTTCTCGTAAGCGCTTCCATTCCGCCACTGATATTCGAATATACAATAGCAATCTTATCGTTTTCTTTCACATGTAGTATAGAAATTTGTAATAAGTTACATAATTCAGTTACAATAAAATATTAATTTTAATTAATTCAAAGTACGTTAAAATATGAAAATTTATATTTTAGAAACTACAATGAAAAGTCATTGGAAGGTGGAAGCGGCGCTTCCACCGCTTCCGATGACGGCACGCCACTGCTCTACTTATATGTCGCTTTGCAATTTAGTATACTGAAAAAAAAAAATTTCATTGCATTTCATAAAGAGTAGTTATGAAGGCGAGTGCAAAATAATTGACAATATGCAAATCTATTTGTTAATAATTTAATGTACACTGTTTTTTGCTTCTATAACAATGACTACAGTACTAGAATTAGCTGTATTTTTCGAAAAGAAGAAAGAAAACGGTTCGGACACAAAGGTACTTATGTGTACTTTAATTCATTCGTTGTCTGTGTTATTAGTTTTTGGACAACTAATGTTCTTTCTTATTATACTTCCATTAACATTCATTATTATAGGAAAACGATAAATTAATCTGTCTAAAGACGTAGCCAGACTTAGCCTAAGTTTGAGCGAACTCTTACTCCGAAGTAAAGTTAAAGACATCATACATAAACATCAAGAACTTCTTCATTCAAGAACATTTCTTCAACTCATACATATTCTATACTTGTTTTGCACTAAGTTTAATTAATAAACTACGCATTATACGGCTATTTAATGAAGTAAATATGGAGTGAATATATTATTATTGTAATGTTGTAGGTATTTTTCCACTTCGATTTTTTAAAATTCTTACTGTAAGTGTGCAAGGTACAACCGGTGGTTTTAGTATCGAGAATACAGGGGAAAAAAAGCAAATGAAGTGCAATGACACTCAATTACCCAATAATTTTATCAATTAATTTTATTTTACTTGTGTATATATATATATATATATATATATATATATATATTTGTCTTCTATTTATTTTTACTTTAAAATATAATTTCCTAATTTGCAACTTCTCATCAATGAGTCATCTAACCATTATTGATATCGAGTTATAATTTATATCTTATCCAAAGGTGGCATAATTAGAATAAGCTATTACACAACACAAAAAAGACTGGGAATTCCTAGAAAAATATCGCTGGTAGACGTCGAATTAATATAAAAATATATTTATTTCTCTATTCTAAAATATACTTCGCAGGTTTGTTTATGTTATTTTAAAATTCTTCTAAACGCAAAAACACCAATTCCGTCTTTAAATGTGTTTGAAGCACAAGAAATGATTATATCGTTAGTAGACGTTGAATGTATATAAAAACATATTTATTTCTCTTTTTTAAAATTTATTTCGATAGTTTGTTTATTTTATTTTAAAGTTTTATAAACATCGATCGTTTTTCTAAACGTGTTTCAAGCACAAGAGTTGATTACTTTTAATTGTTTATAGCATAAACGAACTACGAGTAAAAGTAAAATAGCATAAATCCATTTCTAGACTGTAAATTACATAGAAAACATCGGATCTTATTTCCTCTTGAATCTCAGGAATTCGAATGGATAAAATCAACTAACGCTGATGGCTGGTCGAGGGTTCGATTCTCACCGACATGCTGGTCACGTGGAGTTCCTTTAGGTTTTCTCACGCGTGAAACACCTAAATTCGGACTAGTTTTGTATAAAAATCGTCCTGGAGTACTTCCCCCTTGACAGATTTCCCATATGTTGCGTTGCACGTAACTCTTGAATTTCCAGAAATTTAGCAAACACAAATTTATTTTTTATTTCTTATAACACATGCAACTTAAATAATGTTAAAACAATTAAATTTAAAGAATCTCTTAAAATCATAAGAAAAACTTGTATTTATATGAAGCATTTCCGATTAAATTTCTCGTCAGTTTATTTATTTGGGTAAAGTGTCTGTAAATTACGTAATATTTTATGTATGTGTTTCTTTACTATAAAGTGCGCCCACCTCAAATTAATAGTGGCTTGCCCTTCTACAGGGGGCCTCCTACATCTATGGTTTCCATATCTTGTCTTGTCTTTCATCTATCTAACTTCGTTCACGACAATAACGAATATCAGATATCATAATAAAAATTTTAAATATTTTTCATAACCACTTAAATTAAAATAAATAACCTCGAAAATCAATAATTGATCTGTTATTATCACGTAAAATTATCACGTAAAATTAGTGAAGAAATTCTCATAATGGTAGATCCGTTTTAAAAAATCTAAACATCTAATAAATAAAATAAACCATAAACCTTTAAATTTGTTATAATGTAGGCAGAATTTTTGACGAATATAATTCTCGTTATTGAACTTCAGTTTGAAAAAATTGTAGACCTACAAATTTCCCACTGTGGTCTGTCAGGCTGTCTGTCTTCCCTCAATCTCCAGAACGAAGTAAGAGAAATAAAAGAGGAGACAGGACTTAGAAACCTTAGTCACAGTAGGCTCCGATTAACTATAAAGGAACTTCAGGGTCAAATCGTAAGTCACGTTACTTCAATTCAAATAATTTTTCCTGAAAGGTATTGGATAGATGATCGGCACGACTTTATTGTTAAAAACAAACTATGATATACAGGTGCAAGCCACTACTAATTTAAGGTGAATAATTGGCGTAATAATGAATTATTACGACTTACGATAATTTTTGAAAGTTAAATTAATTATACGAATGGAATGACATACGTGACGTCAAAATATACGTTTTTACAATCAAAAATGATGAATATGAAGTTATAAGTACTTTTTATTATTACTAATTGTCAAAAAGCCTTTGTTAACGAAATTTTTTTATTTTGTTTCATGTGCGTCGTTTTCATTTGAGGATACACTCGACATTACCAGGAAATTTCCGAAGGAAAAGTTTAGAAAAAGTTAATATAATTGTCATGTGATGTCTAAATATCTTTTATTCAACACAAACAATACAATAATGCCTACATGAAAGTACTGTTGTTCTTATGGAAAAGGTATAATCATTTAATAAATGAATAATTTTTAAATAATCTAGTGCTTATTTAATATATTTACAATTTAAATGTATTAAAATTTCTTTTAAACAATTGTATTGAAATGCCAATATTTAGGCTGAAATTTGAAAGAATTGTAGACCTATAAATTCTCACTCTTCTCTGTCCGTTTGTTCATCTGAATGTTTGTCCGTCTGTCTTTCTTTAATCTGTAGAAAGAAGTTAGGTAAATGACAATTGTGATCAGATATAAACCGAAGGAGCAGGAAGCTTAGATTAAGTATAGAAGAAATTCCCATGCGAACCGGAAATCATATAATTTTAATTCAAACCTTATCCCCTAAAGGCAGTTATTAGACGACCGATATGACTATCGTTAAAGACAAAGTATGATGTACAGGGGCAAGCCATTGCTAATTTGAAGAGGAGAGAATATATTTTAAATTAAATAAATTAAAAATATGATTAAAAATTGCAATCCGGTATTGTGACGATGTCACAATAACTAATCGCTCACTTACTCTAGTGTTTGCCATTAAAAAAAGTTATTTCGTCATTTTTATACGTGAGTTGAATAGAAAGAAAACAATCATTTTAAGTTCATTATTTTTCCTTGAGAATATAATAACAGAAATTTATTTATCTTTATTTACAATATTATTTCAAGTGTTTATAAAAAAATGAAAATTATTATTTAAAAATTTTAAAATACATTTTCCTCGAAGGCCTATATAAATTGTCCAATTTCGAATATTTACTAATATTATAAAGTAACGGTTTCGAGAAAATAATCACTTAAGTACACAAGGAAAATTTTATAGAACAAATTTTAAATTGAGTACAATCGTTTATATTGTGAAAAGATATATTCTATAAACAAACGCTGTTTTATCTTGAGCAAAGGTTAGGAAATAGTGTTTAAAGCAAAAAAGTGTTAGTATCCCGAACAATGATAGTTCTTCAACCAAGGGTGTACCATCCAAAGATGCAAGAACTGTTCTAGAAGTGAACACTTTATAATATAACGATATTAAATTTAAATACATATTTATTTTGTTGTATTGAATTCTTTTAATGTATAAAAATAGTTTTAAATAGGTTTATTAGAATTTCTTTCTACTTAACTATCATATAATAAGGAAACTTAGAATTATTGCAAATATCTTGTGTCCATGCCAAGAGGAAATAATACAAACCAAAAAAATTCCATTTAATTTTTATATTTTTCGGTGTTTCCTCGTTGTTGATTACGAGTGGCTTCAAATTCTTTAACATTCTATCACATGATCTTAAGTTCGATTCAAGTAAGTTCATAGCTGTAACTAAATGCCATAAAATTTCAGAAGAGTAATAATTATAATTCAAAATGGTTTAAGTAATAACAAATTTATAATCGATTTTAATATTTAAATAAGGCTAATTGAATTAATGTTTATTAATTTAAAGAATAAAAGTAAAAAAATATCGATGTAAAATTGGATTTTAATTCGATATATATTTAAATATTAACAGAGGTCTATAGTCAATTGTGGCTTTTTCAAAAATTGAACTTGATAATTTTATTATAATTATCGTTATCAATAAATAATTTACTTTATATAATTTTCCTTCTATACTGGCCTGATAATGCAGTCGATATTACAGTCAATACAATGACATTAATACAATGACAATTAATAAATATTTGTACATAAATAATTTATTCGCAGTAAATTAAAATTTTGCTGTTTTCTTCAATTAAGACAAATAAATTACAAAATTTATTTTCCAGTATAATTTTTTTTTTCATTTTTTCTCTTTCTGACTTTTTGGGCTCTAAGAGCTATATTTTTCATATCTTATTGGCTGATCGTCCAGGTTCAAAATCCGAGTGGCAGGATGGGGGACAATTGAACTGAATTGATAAAATTAACGAAACGCGACATTTCGAGTATTTGCACAAATAGCACCATGACACACTCTCGGACTCTCGTCAAACCTTTCAGTTTAAAACTAATTTCTATTTAAATAAAAAACACAAAGAAAACGCGAAAAACCGTGACCAATCGTCAATGAGGCGCGAAACCATGACCTGTAATTAGTGCTGACTACTATTACTCTGGTTGGTATAGGAATTATCAGACAGACTTGACGTAACATTCAATACGAAATCTCTGCACATTGCATGTTGTCATTTGAACTTAGATCTATCAGAGCTGAAGGCCCCCTAACCCGACACGCCTTAAGGAGCTTATATAAAATTGCATCAGCCAAAAAATATTCCATTTTAAATCATTGAATAACGGACGATTATCAATTATAGCCGTTAATAAATATTGCCACTTTAAAGTAAATTACACAAATGAAATTTTACGTACCCTTCATTATTATTGTTTAGTGTTATACAAATTAATGTCTGAGATAGCTGCACAGCTATTGGTTGAGTCGATCGAGTTATTCTACCAGTAATTCCTTTCCTTTAGTATAGAGTAAATTATAGTTACAATAGAATAGAAGACTTAGCAATTGCTCTCGTTGTATAGCGTCATATGCAGGTAAGCAATAACTATACATAAATATTATAAAGTAAAATTTTAAAGATTTCTTTTTGTTTCCGAAAGTGGAGACAATTTTTCGTAATTATAAATTAAGAAAATTCCCGTGACTTAAAATTTGCACTAGGTTTATAAGTTTTAAGTCTAATTTATAAATTAGGTGGTTTTCCTATTTGATGAATCTAATAAAAATTGACATTGTTTGTTTCCTCTTACTAAAGGCTCCGTTATCTCTCTCCATTTTTCTTTGTAAAACTTGTTAATTAGAGTCTGCATAACGAAATTAACAAAATTTATTTAAAAAATAATAATAAGTAAATAATAAACAAAAGACAATTTTTAAAATTTTCAAATTATAAAAACTATTTAATTTTATTTATTATATTTAACTATATTTCAGAAATACAAATGAATATTTACACAATACTAAAAGCTACATTTGGACTATTCATTGCATTTCAATTCATCAAACAAAGCAATAATAACCCTGTATGTGGAAACTTTGCAGGAAAAACAATAAAAGTGTTAAACAAAACTTTATACGCTTTTTATGGGATTCCTTATGCAATGCCTCCAGTAAATGAATTAAGATTTCGACAACCTCAAACTTTAACCATTAAATCAAATATCATATATAATGCAACACGAAGATCTCCTTCATGCATGCAAAACCCGCCTTTCCCGATGTTAGAATGGATCGATCGCAATCCTAAAGATCGCAGTGAAGATTGCCTCTATCTCAATATTTGGGTACCTAGCTCAAAGCAAGATAGAAATGCATTTGCTACCATGGTTTGGATATATGGAGGATCATTTAACATGGGATCTGCCAATATGAATCTGTATGACGGCGCTGTAATTGCGGCAGTGGGAAACGTCATCGTAGTTACATTCAATTATCGTGTTGCTGCGTTAGGTTTCGCAAGTTTTAATGATGAAGATGAACGAGGAAATATGGGCATGTTAGATCAAGTAATGGCCCTTAAATGGGTGCATCAAAATATCGAAAGTTTCGGAGGTGACAAGAATTTGATAACTGTTTTCGGCCAGAGTGCTGGAGCGATCTCCATCGCTCATCACATGATCTCTCCCCTGACTAAAGGCTTATTCAAAAGAGCGATTTTGCAAAGCGGGAGCAATTATCAAGAATATTTTGCAGTGAATATTACATTTAATAGAGATAATACAGTTAAGCTTTCACAGGAAGTAGGCTGTAACGTATCTGATATATTAACATGTATGAGAGAAAAGAGTGCATATGAAATCGTTGCAGCTGAAAAACAATTGATCACACGACTACAAATATTACTATATTATCATCCACAAGTCGGTCCTCCGTTTCTATCTGACGATCCATTTTACGATATTGACGCCGGTAAATTTCATGATGTCGAGATATTAATGGGCAGTGTAAAGGATGAAGGCACTCCCTTCATTATTGCACTGAATCCATTCTTAGCAGCAGAAAACCATCCAATTTTATCAAAAGCAGAGGCGAAAGATATTATGAGTAGAGCTTACAAAGTAACCGGTCAATATCTTGATCGTATTGTAAAGGAATATTTAGGAAATGTTGCAGAAAATGACTATTCAGAAATTCTAAAACAAACAATCAAAGCTGTAGGTGACGCATCATTTTCATGCCCCATATCACATTTAGTCGAAAGACTTTCTCAGTACGATCACACAGTCTACGTTTATAAGTTTAATCACACTCGAAGAAAATCTTTGTTTAGAAAATGGATGGGAGTTATACACACCGAAGAATTGCATTTCGTATTTGGAAGACCATTATTAAAACAGAATGATTTCACCGAAGAGGAAGTATTGTTTAGCAAGAGAATCATACAGCTTTGGACGTCGTTCGCCAAAACAGGGTAAGCTTTAGTTGTATGATGTATGTTCCTAATATGGAAAAACTCATATGATATTCTTGTGCAACACTTAAATGAACAAAGTGGTTTAATCTATATGCAATATAAATTGCGTAATATCTATATATTATATATAACAGCCTTACTTTTTATTACTTTTTTTTGTAATACTTATGACCCGGGAAAATGGTTATTCATCTCAGACTTTCCTTTCTCAATGTTTCTATAAATTTATTTAAAGTAAGATGTCAATAGGTTCTTTTATCATCAATATTTTATAATATTTTAAATAAGACATGTCAGTTTAGATGTTTCACGTTAAAAGAAATGTTTTTATAATACTGTATTATTAGGTATATTATTAAACTAGTAACTCGGGACGCCGCCTACTGGGCATTCTAGCAGCAGGGGTGTCATTCCGCGATATAAATAATAAAAAAATTCATATTGCAAATAAAAATAATAATATACTGAATTTCATATGGCATACCCTACTAAAACGCAGTCAAAAACGCAAAAGACCGCATATTAACAATAAATGCGGTCTTTTCACGGTATGCTGAAAACGGCCAATAGGGGCGTCCCCTAGCTATTATTTAAATTAAAAATAAATTAAGTTTTTTGCATAACAATATTAATTTAATATTGTTATGCAAAAAACTTAATTTATTTTTAATTTAAATAATAGCTAGGGGCGCCCCTATTGGCCGTTTTCAGCATACCGTGACAGAGATTGCCCAGTTTTTCAGTTTTATATAGTAATCAAGTAGAACGGCCCTTCGACGGCCGGATGGCCGAGCGGTGAGGGTGGCAGCTTACCGCTCTTGGGGACCTGGGATCGAATCCGAACGGTTCGAATAATCTCCAGGAATTTTTCGTGGGGTGGTCCGTTCGGATATGTTCGGCCCTGTCCTTCAACACCCGGTCGCCCCATTGTGGGCGTGGTCGAACCCATGATTTGGCCTTAGTAAAAGGCCTCTTAGTGCCCACAGGGCGGAAAGAGTTAAAAAAAAGTCGAAAGGCCCGATGTAGGCATCGGGGCATACTAAATTACAAATAGAAATAATAATATACTGAGTATTATACTGTGAAAGTATAAAATAAATTTAAAATAATATACTGTATATTGTTAACATAAATTAATTTAAATAAAAGTTAGGGGCAGCCCTAGTGGCTATTTTCGGCATACCGCGATAGAGCTGCCCAGTTTTTCAGTTTTATATAGTAGATATGCTTAAACATCTCTTCAACAGAAAAGTTAACATAATATTTTGAAAAAATATTTTATTCACCAGGAAACCGATGTACGAAGGAATGGAGTTTGAATGGAAACCGTTCGATAAGAAACAACGTAATTCCCTTTCTCTCACTCTTGGTAACATTCATCCTACAAATGCAGTAGTGAATGAAAAATGCGAATTTTGGAAAGAGTTTCTCAGAAAATATACAAATAAAATGTACATGCATTGATGACATATTTTTTGTTTATATCTACGTTATAAAACAATCGTTTTGTTAACGTCTAACACCCTGTGATCACGGGATCTAATCCAAGTGAGCAGCATGATGAAGTATTCGGATATATGTATTTGGGTACTTTCTGCCCTTTTCTCATAACGTCCGGAGCTTTTTGATGAGTCTGTCTTAAACCGCTGGGCATTTTGGAGAATACTTCAGTGTCTTCAGGCGAAGATGAAAAAAGAATACAGTACGTAATTTGTTTAAATGTTTGTTATTTTTTCGAAATATTTATATACACTGCTGGCCATTAAAATTGTTACATCATGAAGGCAGCATATCATGCAAATTTTGCAATAAAGGAGAAATTTGCAAGATATGTGCCAAATACTGGTTGCTTTAAACTTATAAATTTAATTATGTCTTCGTTAAGATCACACTGTATGTATACAATGAACATGATTCTACTATTTTTTTTTTCTTTCCTGGTAAAGCAATTTTATTGGCCAGTGTAGTTTCATGGATATTATATTTCTTTGAGTAGTTTTTAGTTTCATGTATATTCGAATATGAAATCACGAATTATTGTAGGGGTGGCCACAACTTGACAGCATAGGACCACATAGTGTTTGAGAAATACGCAAGATCCGCATCTTTTATTTAAACGGTAATTTTTATTATACAGTGTAACCTCGCTTAACGAGTGACAAGAAGAGGTGAAGTCCCGGATTGTGCGCATGCTCCACAAGTTTAGCACTCGTTCCGCTAGTATCTTATTGTCGCTCGTGATCACACAGTTTTCTAATCATATGTTTACACATATTACGTATAAACATCAATAACCATAGCCTGTTATATAATATACTGGCCAAACGATACGCCAAATTCTTGGGCTATGTAAAGGTTTAATTAGATATTAAAAATTAATTAATTTGACTAGAGGTAAGCAATAATGCTTCCATCTCGTATTAAATTTAATGACCAATTCTAAATTAAATTTTAGAAATGTCTAAATTAAAAAATTAATTATTTATAATTATTAAATTTAATACGAGATGGAAGCATTATTGCTTACCTCTAGTCAAATTAATTAATTTTTAATATCTAATTAAACCTTTACATAGCCCAAGAATTTGGCATATCGTTTGGCGTGTTTATCAGACTTAGGGCAAGAACACACATGCGTAAAATTGTGTGGCAGAAAACTGAATCAGAAATCAGCTTTCAGTTCAGTTTCTGTTTTACGCTTTTATGCCAGAACACACATAAGTAAAAATTCTGGCCGAATAGGAAACACCACTGCCACTAACAGTGCTAATTTTATTAACTTTTCCTCTCATATATCTATTCCTTTGTACCTTCCATTTTTTCTTCGCTTCCTCTGCTATAATATAGAAAATTTAAATTAACACTTCTATTCCGAATTCAAATAAAGAACGTGTGATCTAAATACTTGGCGTATATATCGATTCTACTAGACCTACCTGTTATTTGAAATTTTGCTCCTATAGTCATCCATAGTTGTTTAAATACAGTGTCTTTATACATAACACTGATGTGGTCGAACGGATTCAATAAACCCCTCTATTTCATTTATTTTTCGTTTTTTCGAGACCGTCAGAATTATAGGGTTAACCCTCATTGCCTCCATTATTAGAATAAAAACCACGTGTCTGCTTTGACGTCACAGAAAAGACTTCTCTTTATTAGAGGAATTTTGGCGTAAAAATATTACAGAGTAAAAAGTAGAGACATGCTCTACTCTTTTTTCAGTTCAGTTTCAGCCAAAATTTCAAAAAAATTTACGTTTTCTGTTTTATGCTAGATTTTACGCCGAATTTTACGCATGTGTGTTCCTGGCCATATTATCTGTGGAATTTTTTTCCTGCAAATCGAATTGGCATTCCAAGTTAGTTCATTTCTCAATAGAAAAGAAAAATGATGATAATTCACGCTCCTTAACAATATATATTGTATAATTTTCTTTGAATAAACGTTATACATAAAATATTTGAGTATATTTCGGCATTAAACGCATTATCGTATTTTACATTACTTTATATGGAAAAAATTGTTTCGCTTAATGAGTGTTTTATATACGAGTAAGATTATGGAACGAATTATGCTGGTTAAACGAGGTTCCACTGTATAACGTATAGTTAAATGGTTAACATTGTTCTGTAGTAAATGTATTCGATAGTTTACTTTATAAAAACCTTTGTCTTTACGAACGTTTCCTGACATTTCGGATGTTTAAAGATAAGTGTAGAGTTATGCTTCCAATCCGCATATATTTCACATTAAATATTATTCAGCATACTTACAAGAATATAATATATGTGCAAAAAGCATGTACGAATTTCGCGGAAAGAAATTATATACAAAAGCATCAATAAAGATCAAGAACAGACCATGCATTTCTCAAGTTGTAGTTTATTCATTATGGATATATGATTACAAATTTATTTTAACTTGGAATAATAAAAATGTATTGTTATAACAATTTTGAAATTAATTGTTTAATACTAACAGTATTTTTGTAAATTTCATAAAATTGATGTTAGTTGCGATCTCGACTTTTTATTACTCTTCTGGCGCTGAGGGCAGTGACAGAAATTTTTTAATCCGTTTTTTATTCGCCAGCTAACAATAGATTGGCCTAATGGTGAGCGGTAGGCCTAAACATATCTGAGACAAATTGCCCTTCAAGTATTGGGATTTGCCCAGATTTAAAATGGGATCTTCCAGAGTGATAGACTCACACTATAATCTTTTTATTCATTCGGGAGGATCGACTGCGAAAAGATAAGTTGTTTTTATTCTATTATGATATGAATCGCTTGGACATAAAAAGTCAAAGAATTTAAGAATTATCACATTTAAATCTTTAAAGATATCGATTTCAGGTTTTGTTGAAAAATTTAAATGTAATATTTTGAAAAATTCTTCTTCGTGTGGCTCATCACCTTCATTTGTCATACATATTAAAATTTTTGTAAACATTTTTCTTAGTAAATAAATAAATAAAAAAAAGAAATATATTATAAAAATTATCTTTTTAATCTAAGACTGATCAATGTCGCTCATTATGACGACATGATAACAAAGTGATTGCAAATAAATAAAAATTAGGCACTGTTTGTGGTTCCAGTGCTATTTTCCTGGACTTCGAAAAAAGCCTAGAATGGGAAAGAAAAGTTAGCGAGGAAAAAAACCTCCGAAATATTAGCTAAATTTTTTAATGCTTTCGTACAATGTCATTTGTCGGGCGAATGATGGAAGCTGTAAACGCATCATCCTCTGCTTGTATGTCTGTATCATACAGGATATGGAACCCTGCAAACTTTTCACAAAGTCTGTAATGTCCACACTTAACCGCCCATTGTGGACGTGTAATCAAACCCAATTCTAGTAATTCTCTTTACGACATTTGGACTAAAAGAGTTTAAATTGTCATTACATAGTTTATTATCTACATTAATTCTGTTTTCGTGTAGCACATCACATTACTAACAGTAACAATG
This sequence comes from Centruroides vittatus, assembly GCF_030686945.1. Lineage (NCBI taxonomy): Eukaryota > Metazoa > Arthropoda > Arachnida > Scorpiones > Buthidae > Centruroides > Centruroides vittatus. The sequence continues at coordinate 35,940 of NW_027122115.1, forward strand.
TTGTGATAAACTGCATTTGAAAGAAAACAAGATTAAATGAAGCTTTTTTGGGGGGGAAAAACATATAACAAATTTGGTCGAAAATGGGGTTTTCCTTGCATCTGGCAACCCGAACAATGGTGACTTGCTCATGAAATCATGTATGAACAACAAATGCCGTCAGAGATATTCTATATGAAAGATTTTCAGGTTTTACAAGAACAACACATTTCAGCAGGTAATATCAATATTTATTCACAAAAACACAATAATTCTCAGGGTCATCTGCTTTTTTAGTGTACAAGATTGACTTACAAGATGATCAACTACATTGATAGTTATTCTGGATAGCAATAACTTCAACATCATTTGAAGATGCCCGATATTGGTGAGTGTTTGCAGCCAGGAAAGAAAGGGAACAAAGACGTTATTTGAGAAGGCGAAGTGCGTAAAATTAGCCACCTAAACCAAATAAAGAAAAAAAACAGGACGCTAGTGTTGCAGTTAGGCAATTATCATCGATTTAAGTAAAACTTGAATCTGAAATCAGCAAGAATTATAAGTGAATGAAGATCAAGTAGCTTTTCAAATTTGTGACACATATTCTGGGTCATACAAAAATATTCTAGTCCGATGCACCAGGAAGTGAATCAATGAGATGACACTGCCATAATCGTGCAAAGATCCTATGTCGATGCGAAACAAGAAACTTGTGGACTGACTGCTTGATGCAGTCAACTTTCCTACAGAAGACAAAAAATAAGAAAGTCTGTCAAGTATTTCAGGTAACAAACAATATGTGTGACGTTGAATAGCAAGACAACAGCAGTGGCTGTGACTCAGAAATGGCATATGTAAAGTTTTTTGATGCAAAAAATAAAAAAAAAATCTGTGAGAATTTACTTTCTGAGAAAATCAGCATATGGCAGTGCATTTACGAAAAATTTAATTTTTCTCGAGTCTTCTCACAGGCAATGTTCTGGCAATACACCAAAACTTTCAAGAGTAGCTCACTGTTTTGGCAAATGGGAGCAAAGGATATCCATGTGCAATGCGATTTAATAGAAATGTGTTTTATTCAGCTTTCTCAACAGTTTGTATTTTGACATAAGCTGATTTTGCAAAAAGGCCTCAAATTTATCAAAAGTCTTCACGTTTCATTGAATGCATCTGCGTTGAAGAATAATGCAATGGAATATCTTAATAATTTGGCAATGAAACCGCTTTCCGACAGTACTTCTCAAGAGAAACTGGTCGTTTATCGATGTGAAACACATAAAGAACACTCAAAAAACGGCGTGGGCAGTCCGGTGGTGATGCGCAAATATGCGATCAATATTCAGTGTTCGGTAGTTTTTCCATTTCGTAAACTGCTGAGATTAGATTACTTTAAAATGACGTCACAGTAAATGTAAGTGTATCAATAATGTTAATGATATCAACAAATATAAAAATTCGCTTGAAAATAAGCTTTAAGTAAATTCTTTGTTTCTATTTTCAAAAATTTTCGTAAATAAATAGTGATTTATGATATTTGTGGTATTGATATTTTGACCCCTTAGTATCTCCTGATAAGAAACTTAAATCTGGTAAATAAATGCGATTAAAATACCATTTTAATGTATAAAAAATAAGGAACTGAAATACCTATATTGTCATGAAACGTAACAAACAAATTGACATAAATATCGAACTGTTAGGGTTAAATAAAAATACGTGGGTGATCGGTTAACGAACAGTCAGTTAACAAACAAATCGGATAAAGAACACTTTAGCGAAAGATTTTTATGTTCGAACAACGAACACAGAACAAACAACCAAAAGAGGCGACGTAAAATAATGAATACCGATTGGTCTTTCCTTGTCTTCAGGCAACAATTCGACACTTTTCGGAGCTTGGGAGATGTCCGCATCGATACTCAACTCGGTATATACTGATCGGATTAGTATTCCTCCGATCTTTGAAACTCTCCCTTGGAATTCCAGCCTTTTATTTTTCTGACAGAAACAATTCTTTTATAGTATTCGCGAGACTGTCGGGCAGTCACTCGTTAAGTTTTGCGTAGGTTTTTATTTTCGAAAGGTGAGAATATCATAGCAAAGGTAGAGAGTGGACAGAAGATGCCTGATGTTGATGGGCAGTATGGCTTGAACAGGTCAACAGTAGGCTGCAGTTCAATCTTATCTAAGAAAGATACAGTATAATCAAGAAGACTCAAGCGGCTAAAGGAGTAACAAAATTCACATCAGTGAAATAAAGGAACATTGACGAGCTCATAATGGAACCTGATACAGATCGGACGACAGAAGAACAGCAAGAAACTCGGCGAGATATTTCTTCTGAAAAAGAGGATCAATGCCGATATCTGCCATTAATGATCTTTTGAAGAAGTGGGAGGATGTCAGAACAACAGTCTTAGAATGGCATCCAAACCAGGTTGAGGTTAATATTAATTGGCTTGTGGATCTCTACAATTACAACGCTATTAATTACTTCTGAAAAATCCTGAACAAGAGAGAAAATCAATCGACATTAGACAAATTCTTTAACCCCCACAAACGGAAAAAACATGAATAATAAAAATGCAAGACTGTATATATGTATTATTATTACATATAAATAAACGTAGTAAGAAAGTATACATTTTTTATTTTTTGGGATCTCCATAACGAATTAATCAAATTCCCATAAAAACCTACGGTAAATCGATAATCGGTTAACGAACAATTCGGATAGCGAAAAAAGTCTTGGAATGGATTATGTTCGTTAACCGATAACCCACTGTATTTTCTAATATCAGGTTGTAAAGGTAAAATTTACATATTTAGATTTTTTCTAGGAACAACTGAATAAAATTCTAGACCAGAACGCTCGATGCGGCTATACATGTAGAGTAACCGGGGTATATTTCATTATTTATTTCGTTGGAAATAGACGCATCAGCAATGTATGACAATATGAAACTTCCTAAAGAAATCATTTGCGTGCTGTGTCTCTATCACTTTAAAGTGGCCACAACGTAACGGAAGCTCACATTCTCATCTGAAGGCATTTGGCAAAAACAGTCAGCAGGAAGATCTGCTATAATTGGTCCAAGAAGTTCAAGGTTTTGTGATTTTTCCCTTCAAAACGATGACATTTCGTTTGCTACTCAGATAATCATCTACTGTTGACAACCAGAGAATCATAAGGCTCGATAGAGGCAAACCAACAAGTAAGCGTGCGAACATACGAACGAACGGCATAACAAAGCCAACCTAATCATACTGGAATTACAATACTTTCTCTCTATCCCAATGCAGATTTTATAAAAAACCTAAGATACACCCGCCATCCAGACAACGTATGAGTATTGTCGTCAGGTGCTATTTTCTCCTGACCTAAGTATTATGTCTCATCTTGTTTCCGTCTATTCATACCCGAGATAGCGATTTTTATCGATATTTTCATTATACAGAAAAATTCTTTTCTTGTCCAGTCAAAAATGTAGCGTTTTGCGAAATGTCCGCTAGGGGCGCGCTCATCATTATGTATGTCATTTTAACAAATACTTCAGTTGTAGCGCTGATGAAAAAACTGGTGCTCTCACTTAGTGCGTATCATACAATGCGACCTCGATTTACGAATACTCGTAATTTATGAGAATAAATCATAAAATAATGGAATTTACGCATGCTTCGATATGTTGAGATTTACGTTAGAGGTTCCGTTTTCTTGCAATAATAATAATATAGGATAAGTCCAGCGTTTTTACGAAATTCACATTTCGGTGTTCGGTTGGTGAGGCGTAGGGCTCGATACATCTATGAGTCAGACCATTCGCAAGAAATTTTTAAACCGATCATCTTTTTGGTTCTCACAACTGGTGATCGACTCTTGTAACTATGTTGGCCAACCTGTTATCAGTAAGAGGGACATTTTATATTTGTTATGGATTCTGCTACATACGTAATAGAAGCAACCAGGTAGCGAAGAAGAGGACGTTAAATATTCTGCATTATTTCCACTTATGAAAACCTCTGAGAGTCCAACCTGGATTCAAATTGAAACCTTTAGATTGGCTGGTTGGCGATTTTTATAATCCAATCTTTAACTTATAAGTACGAACTTATACCATGTCGTATTCAAGAATAATGTTTAGTTTAGATTATCTAAACAATAAACTTTTAATTATCATTTTAATTAGTTATACTTAAGAACTCAAAAGTAATGCTTTGATATTGCAATTGAAATCCTTCATGAAAACTTAACCTAATGGCTTTACATAAAACTTGGTATCGGCTGATCCACAGTGAGCACGTTGATGTTGTAAATGCAAATCGTGTATAAACAATAATTTTTAAATAACTATGATATAAGAAATTTCTGAATTACTTTTAAATTGTCAATATATGTATTATTTATTTTAAATTTTTTGCAATTGTGGACACTCCAAGTGCATAATTGTAACGTAATAAAATTTATCTGAGTTTGAATATATAGAGAAAAGTTAAATTGTTGTAATCTGTAAGAATTCTTTTATAAATAAAAATTCTAACAACAAGAGTAGTTCTCTAAGAAACGTGTAAAATAAATTTAATACAATCTTCAATATCTCGATTTAGAAGTATTAAGAATTAAATAACTAACTAATTGATTCATCTTTATGTTCGCCATTTAGTTCTTTAATTATAGTAGTTATAAATAGAATCTATAAATTAATGGTTTCTAGTAACAATTTGCATGAACTATTTCGAGAAATCAATAATTTATACTTTTAATATATAACTATAATATTTAAAAAGCATTATCGTACGAACTTATTAATTTTTATTACTTTCAAATTATGATATACATTTCAATAACCGGCATCGTGTTTACTAGTACAGAGTTAATAAAATTGCTTCTAAGCAATTTCCTAAATTAGTGTTGTACTAAGTAGAAAATATATATATATATATTAAATTGCAATTCCTCGTAATCAGCTGAGTTTGCAAAAGAGACAACAATATAATTGTAGAATTAATAAGATTAAGCAACGTAAAATACGTGGTAGTTCTTCCAAGGAAATGCCTGTAGGTAGAGTCTTTAGAAATCCGGCTTTTGCTAAAGTGTTAGTTTATTAATTTATGATAAATTTGTAAATATATTTATAGTGTTTGAAATGCAATTAAAGTGCAATCAAACTATGTATAATTGCATTATAACTGTAAAGTGTCCTTACAAACGGCGTTGGATAGATATACTGTACATACTAATTTAATAAACTAAAAAAAAAATTATTTTAGTGTTCACGATAAGAAAGAAAAGGAAAAAAAAAACTAAAATCAGATTGGCATCAAAGTAGTGAAAATATGGGGCTCTCTAGCGAAAGGTCTCATCGACTAATTTCAAACAAATTGATATAAGAGTTCTTTGTAATATTGGATTAAGATTTATAAAAGAAACACATCAATACGAAATTTAGTCACGAGAAAAATGTGGCGCTGAAATGAAGAATTCGAGCGGTTAAAAAATATGAACAAAGATCCAGTAACAATATCCAATTTAAAGTAAGGAATACTAAAAGTGTTAGTAATAAAAGCATTCAGTTTGATTTAATACGCCATTGAACATTGAAAATAACTCTATTATAAACCTGTAAATTAAACGCTGTAGTTTTAATGGCATCTCTTTTTACCCTCCGAAATTCGTTTTATTTTCAACAAGTAAGAAAATATGGAATACAAGGTACTGGCCATCTGAAATATGAAAAAATATCGTTATGAATATGAAAATCACTGTACAAGTTACTATTTATCACAATATATAATTCGTTTTATTTAACTAGTAATTCTATTTATCAGAATGTTTATTAGATGATTATAATAAGTTTTTATGACAGACTTTATCAGCAGTAAAAATATTACCTTTAGAGGAATTTTTTTGTTAATGGGATACACGTCAACTAGCGATACTTCCATTGGAAAATTACCAAATCTTTTCATGAAATCAAGAATCTAACAGAAAAATAAACACCAATATTCTTTCAGTGCGCATTATTAATAACATTTCTAAATATAACACTTACTTTTAGTTTGTGCTCCAATTCTACATCACATTGTGCAAAGACCCGAATATCTTGAAAGCCATTCTGCATCTGAAATAGAAACAACAATTATGCACGACAAAATAAACGAGCAAGACAAACTAATCTGCGTAATGTAATTTACCGTAAATGCGAAACAGCACAAAAAACAGCCTAATATGATGCATGCGAATGTGCAGACAACAACTAAAGCTAATATTGCACATCTAAGCATATCGCTCATTTCTACGAACAGAAATATGTAATAAAAGAAACAAGTTATATATGTTGCTTCGAAGTAAGCAAACACCATTATAATATTTAAGTTTCCATCAAATTGTTCGACAAAAGTCCACAGTTCTTCGTGGTTCTCCGTAATTTCATTCAATTTCACTTTCACGTCGATGTCGTTCTTCTTAATTAAAGAAAGTTCTTGCACAAGATTTTCAAATTCTTTTTCAGCGAGAAATACCAACATTGCCATTATCAGTAGTCCATACAGCAATCCTCCGATGAGAAAGTCAGTAGCCAGTCCGATTTCGATGGAACAGAGAATGGCTTCTCCTTCGTATATTTGCGATTTTCGTAAAGATGGATAATACAAGATCGCATTTAAGGCATGAAACCAAATTAAACAGATTACAGTAATGAAAGACACAAAGTTACATATCTTTTGCATTGAGATGTTTTCTTCACCAGCAATCATTCGAAAAAAAATTTTATTTTTTAAAGTTTTTAGTAAGATAATTTTCCTATATTTCAGGAAACTAAAAAGAATGGCGTAAGAACCGGAAATAATCGGTAAAGACATTTTCGCTATTCTACTGTTGTCTTTAATTAAATCATACCATCCCATACAAATTGCATTATCGCTCAAACCTGGAATCGCTTGCCAAAGTATGAGAAATGTGTGGCACCATAAAGTTAGTTCTATAAATCCAATATATATTCTTTTGTATGAGAAGAATTTCGAATTATTATCAGGATCTTGACAATTACATGTTTCGAATGGTTGCAAGCCATAAATTAGTGCCATTCTTCTACACGGCAGTAAAAAGCAAAATGTACAAATTTCACTCATTCTTAGTATGTTTGAAATAAAAATTTTATTCTTCAACTTGCAAAAGAAGCCAGAGTTGTACTTGTGTGTTACACTTATGTATGTAGGGTGGAATACTTAGAGCCGTACACTTACGTTTAATGTAGCATAAGCGTGACGCACGTATGAATCATAGCATCGCATTCTATATTTACGTAGAAAATACACGTGTCTGCTGTTGTTTCTATTCGTCTATTCTGTTTAAATATACAAGGAAGTAATTTCTTGAGTAATCCTGAATAATATTCAACATTGGTTTCGGCTGTCAGAAATATTAATTATGAAACATCCTGACTAATTTATATTTTGTTTAATATTTATCGATATTTTTCACTATTGTTTGGAATTTTTTTATGAAATCACTGTTTCATGGCATTTATTGGATTTAATGAAATATATTTTATAATTTAAATTGTTTACTTTTTAACATTCTTATTTGTAAAGATTATTTATAAATGCTATTATAATTACATTATTGTGAAAATTTTTTCTAGCTTAGTATTAAATTTCAGCATAAATTTTGCATACGAGAAATTATATACATTCAGTTTTGTTATTATTACAAAATTTCCCACTAGTAACCGAGTAGATAAAACCACTGAACATGCTGGTTACGTGAAATTTTCGAGGTTCACGTACCTTATACCTAAATAGAGGTCTGTTTGTTACAAACAGTTCTCCTGAGAAGCATCTTCTTTTGCCAGATTGCCCAGGTATTAATTTTAATTAATAGAAAATTGCACTTACTGTACAAAGGTTTTCTAGAAAATGATGCATTTTGTCGTTAAATTTTCAAAGAAATTTTAGTAACAGTTGACGATGATATGGACGATGAAAATGAATAGTTTTGTTTTAAATAAAAACACATATTGGGGTTAATATGTATTGCAGAAACAGAAGCTTCTCTTCCCAACAGAAATTTCTGTTTTTGCAATCCATATCAATTACATTATATAAATTTTTTAACATACAAAATTCAATCATTTCTTTTATTTTAATAATTATAGTTTATGGTATTATTTTCTCATTTTCATTAGCCGTGATGAAAAACACATAACCCTCGAGCTATTCATTATATGATAGTTTACTAATTTTTACAAAATTTTCATTTTAGTATAATTTAATAACTTATGAACTATCTGCAACGTTACTATCAGTTTTGAAATGTTGCTTTTGAAAGTATTATAATATTATTTGTATATTTGATTAAACTAATGATTAATTAACATTTTAATTTAATTCTTTTCAAGTTCTTCGTTACTTTCTAGAACAAACTGCGGCTGTTTAATTATTTTTTCTAATTACACACACTTTATTACGTCATTGTATTTGTACTCTTTAGCACTAATTTTGGAATACTGAAACCGCGTGCAGATTTTGTAAGCTCCAGTAATGATTTACAAGATATATCCTATGAATTGGTACAATATATTAATGCATCTATCTTTATAAATTATATAAAGCGCCATAAATATTTTTCTGAAACAGAAAATGGCAATATAATTTCAAAAATTTATGTGCTTTGAATTTATATAATATGGACATAAATCGTGAATATAGCAATAATCGTGAATATAAATCGTGAATATAGAAAGCAAACATTTTCATTATTGCAGTATCATAGAAAATGTCATAGTAGAAAATATTTTCAATAAGTAAAATCAATCAGATAAATAAACAATGCATTATAAATTATCCATATGTGAATTAATCTGTATTAAATTAATTCCGTATATTTGTAATAACGATTTACAATTTCTGAATAATAATTTTTTATATAGGCCAAATTGCAATGAAAATTTGTGTTAAAGTTTTGATTAATCAAGTCTTGTAATACTGAAATTAATTCAATATTTATGAGATAAAACAGCAGAACACTTTGGCGATCTCCAAATGATGTATCTGAAGATTCTTTATGAAGAAATTAGTTATATTTAAGATATATATGCAAGAGCGTCACCAGAGGGGGGCAGAGGGGCAGTTGCCCCTCCCTAGACATGCGAAAAAAATTATTTAAATGCTAAGTCATTTATTGCCCGATTTATAATTCCCGCGCGAAAAACCCAAGAAGATTATGTTTTAATTAAAATAATCTTCTTAAACTTCTTAAAATTTATGAATCGTTTTTATTTTACCTACATACAATTCATATCCTCTATCAATTTATATCATCTTGCTCCCCCCTGGCCCATTGGCTGGCGACGCCCTTGATTATATGTGTGAAAAAACTTGAGAAGCGTCACATGACCAGCTCGTTGATGAACACAAACCTCGAGCTAGTATAGGTGTTCAGTCGTTTAGTTTTTCGGGCACTAATATGAATTTCGTAATTATTTAAACACTTTAAAAAGCTGTATTTTATAAACCACATCTTTATTTGTTATAAAGTTTATTAAAGATTTAATTCGTGTGCTTATACAGATTTTACAGACATTCGCGACAACGATACTTTCTTAATAGTGTCCTCCAGTAGTCGAATGGATAAAACAACCGAAAACTGGTAGTTAGTTTGTCCTGGGTTCGGGCATGGCCAACGGATGGCCAAGGGCAGTTTTCCGGGTATTCTTCACGTTAGTAATACCTAAATATGGGTTAACTTTACATAAAAATTATCCCGGAAACATTTGCCTTCACAGATCGCTGAAGTATCGCGTTGCCGTAATGAAATAAACCAAACGCATTCTAACGAGCAATTATTAATTGTTACATCGTCAAAATGCGACATTTTAAATTTCTTTATTCCTCTACTGTACACAATTTAAAGAATTTTTAAAATGTGTTAGATTGGTTACTTGGTGTGATAAACTATTTCGTGTGATAACCTTTGTAATTATAAATCAAATACAGTAGAGAGTCGTTTATCGGAATCAATTGAGAACTGGGGTTGTTCGGATAACTGATTTTTCGGTTAACCGAATATGCACAGAAAATATATTAAGCCTGTCCGATGTTGAAATTTTTCTCCGTTGCGTGTCGCTTCGTGTTCAATTTTCGTCGATTTTAACCTAACGAAAATTTTTATAATAATAATCGAGGTTATTGTATCGTTAAAAATTATTTCTTTATTTTGTACAAACAAAATAAATATATTTAAAAATATAAAAACATAAAAATTATACTTTAAAAGTAAATCTAGTATCCAAAAAGTTCGATTTAGCACGACACAGTCCGACTGGAAAGCGTTCGGATGACCAACGTTTCGGATAACCGGTGTTCGGATAAACGACTCTCTACTGTACTATATTATTTATAATATATGGTTAGAAATACGAAATAATCTAATAATTGTAATCTTTGCTTTTATTTTTTGACCGAGCAACGTCGGGATCATCTGCTAGTCTATATATATTAATTAAAGATGTTCGCTATACACTCCTAGGTAGTTCGATCAATTGCTACGAATCTCGGAAGTTACGTTCAGAAACTTCTAGTTTAGGTAATGACGTACATCTCACCTCAAATTATAAATTGGATTTGTATATATCAATTAATTTCTATCTACATTTGATTGCTAACTTTACATGTAGCTCCATCTATTGAAAAACAATTAAAAAATAGTTAACTAAATATAATTTTTACAAAAAGGATTTAAATTTAAAATATATATAATATTTACTAAATTACTGTGACAATGATATAGCGTGAAATAGATTACGCCTAGCCTATACTGTGAAATGTAGCACACTAACACATGGCACTTGCCTACGTGGAGTGTAGTAGTAGTGTTTCTGCTTCTTCTTTTCGGGGTTTGTATGGGTGTAGTAGTGTTTTGCCCTCATACAGTACATGATACTTTTACTGTAAGCAATGTGGTCACGCCGGTTATGTATCTAACTCCGTTCAGGGAAAAATTTTTGAATTCAAATAACGTCACTGGCGGTAAAAATAGAAATTTCGTATACAGTTAATCTGGTCCTCTTTCTCTTACGAGTTTTCCACGTTTTATCTAGATTTTAAATCTATGTACTTTCGTTCTCGAGATTAATCTTGTCATTGATTTTTCTTTCCTGTCAAATCTTTTTCTCTGATTTTATGGGGAATTCTTGTCTACTGAACATATCATAAACGATCTCGAGTTATTGTTAATAAAAACACTTTACACAAATTTTTTATCACATTCAAATTTATAATTTTTTACGAATTTATATAAAATTCGTTTATTTATTTATTTTTTCTTTTGTATTTATAAAGCGTAACATTTTTCTTTCGATTATATTCAATTCGAAAATCCAAACCTGATATCTGAAGTATTTTTTTTTTCTTTCCTGGCTTGTATGTATAACAGAGGGAATCAGTCAAAAAATGAAACCCTTCAAGATTTTTACATCTCTGGCTTCGGACCACTTGAAACGTCGAGAAATGCAAAACAATTTGGGATTAATTTCTGGATGTTTGGATGTTAATTTGTGTGGGAAGCACGATTTTGTTTACCTCTTTTGGAGCTTAATAATTATGGTTCTTTTGTCTAAAATTCGCAGGGACGTTTGTTTATTAGGGGATTGATACAATTATATTTTGGTGATTAAAGGTCGACGGCATAGGAAGAGAAAGCGGATCGTGCGTATCTTCAATAGGATCGAACATAATGACGATATTTTACAATTTTTTTTTAATATAAAACCCATCTGTACCTTCAAAATTAAGCGTTTTGTCATTTTATAATGGTTAAAAAAATATCAAATATTTTAAAATATTTGATATTTTTTTTATGATAAGAGATGGTGCCACCAAAAGTTACAAGAAACGTTAAACAATTCGTTGCTGGATTTTTAAAACTTGTCCGTTCTTGACTTCACGTTTCAAGTAATCCAGTGTGCACAGAAAGATTTGTGTAAAGAATAAACCTGTCGATAAAGTACATTCTCTGCTGAAGATAATATTATAGTCGTCTTAAAACGTTTATTCTCGATTTACATAAAATAATTAAATATTTTCAGGCACAGTATAATAAGGCTTTGTATGTTCCAAAGATAATGTTTAAATACAAAAGTAGAAGTCTTTTTCGAAAAATAACATAGAACGCACATTAGTATCTAAAAATCATGAGATAAATTACATTTATACAATTATGTATTATCATTTTGCATAAGCAGCTAGAAAAGTTTATAATGCCCTGTTTTTTCTTGATTATGCCAGGTACCTTGCATAATCAAGAAAATTTGATTTGGGATTTAGAGAATTCATAATTAAGAATTTTCTTCACTCCCAAACACAGATTAACATTAAAACAGATTTCTGTCTACGTACACGGCTGTTACCATAAAAACCAAGCAACGTAGAGGAGAGGATAGTATTAAGGAACCCACAGGTATTATGGAGTCCCTCCATTTCAGACTGATAATAGAGGCGAACGCTAGTAAATTGTGGCTAAACTGCACCAGGCAGACATTCATAGCAAGGGGAGGACGTCTCCTACTTCAGTTATGAGGATGCACTTAGTGAAACAGGACGTTTGTGTTTTTTCGTAATTCCAAACTTTTGAATAGTAAGTGAATTTAATTATCTTTAAAATATAAATTATGTAGTTGTAAGTTCACTGGTGCATGTGTCCAGTTCTAGAAGCCTTGGGGTATAGTACATGTTAATCTGTTCGCAGATCTATGTTTTTCGGGGCTTATTGAAGTCCAATAGGGCCCCATTTTTTATTAATACAAATAATACTATAAATTATTATTATTATTATATTATTAACATTAACTATTTTTTTACTATACGATAAGTGCTCATTGTTAATAAAAAAGTATTAAAAATTTATGATAATAATTCTACTTTTGTGGGTCCTTAATACTTGGGGGCCCAAGGCCTAAGCTCTATTAGTCCCTATGGATTTCCGTTTCTGCCTGGATAAATAAAAGTGTTCTTTCAAAATGATTTTTTCAAATTGATTATTTTTTAAATTTTCAGATGCCTAGAGCCCAGGTGAACAAGCCAAAGAAAAACCCGACAAGACAGACATGGAGCCGGGGAAAAATTGCAGAAGCAGTGAGCATGGGAAAAGACAAAAATGGGCTGAAGAAAGCTGCAAATCTTTGAGGTGCCAAAAACTACTTTGCGAACACCCTCTTTGCAAGCAGACATTCGCCGGAGCAATTTGTGAAAAAGACACTAGGTAGAAAGTCAATTCTTCCTGAGAATATCGAAAAAGAGCTCGTGGAATGTATTATCGATAGAGATCATATTTTTCTATTATTTTTAAAGCATTCTTTTTGATAAAATACAATGGAGTAAATGATTTTGTAATTAATTAACTTTTTTGTACTTTTCTATTTGTTTTTGAATACATTAAAGCATTTTTTTGAAAACATACAATGGGGTTCCATATTACCACTCGGCTTCCCAAAAACTACTTTTTGACTTTTTTACAGAAACCTTCAAAATCATACACATAATTATGCCAGCAAAACATTAATTAAATTAAAATTAAATTAATTAAGGAACATTTAGATTAATATTTATCAATACTTTTCGCACAAAAAAATGCGAGCTTAGTTATGATACCTTGTTTACAATTCACTATAATAAAAATGGGGTTCCATAATACCAACTTCTCCTACTTAATTCTTAATTGAGTTTATTATTATTAACTTATGGAATATAAAATAATTATGGAAACACCTTTCTTGATGTTTTTTCTTTTTGTAAAAATGCACATATGCTTCTGCATAAGTGCATTTTTAGGCATATGTTCATATGGAAATAGGTATAATTCTTAATAAACAATTGAAAATATTATTATATTAAATTAAACGAAAGCAGTGATTGTGATTGTTTTCATTATTTTATATCTAGTATGAAGTGATAAACATTTAAAAATGACTACAGGTTAGTAAACGTATAGAAATTTGAACTTTTGTTTTCTAGTTTTTAAAAATAACGAGTTTGTAAACATAAATAATAGAAAATTCATATGACACAACATAAGATATTAAATTTATTTACAATACAAAGCAATAGTATTTACTAACACTATATAAAAGTAACACTTTTCTGTTTTAAAAATGAAAACACAAATACATCAGCGTTTCCTTCAAAATAACGAATTATAGAGATCACTTTAAATTGTAAGTCGCCATTTCTGCTTTAACGCTTGTCGTAATAAAACCAAGAATTTATTTTAATATAAATCGCGAATAAACACTATAAGTAGACTGTAATATTATCCCGAAGACAATGTTCTTTATCGACAGGTTTGTTCTTTACACAAATCTTTCTGCTTACAATTGAAACATGAAGTCAAGTACGGACGAGTTTTAAAAACCCAGTAACGAAATTGCTTAACCTTTCCAGCATACTTTTGGCGGCGCCATCTCTTATCGTATTTTAATTAAAAATATTTTATATTTTTTAACCATTACAAGATGGCAAAACGCTTAATTTTTAAAGTAGAAATGGGTTTTATAAAAAAATCATAAAATCTAGTAACTAGCAGTGGCGTGTCGTCCATGAAAGCTGTGGAAGCGCGAGTCCCTTGTATTTTCCAAAATATTAAACATATAGTGCGATTGTTTTCATATTTTTACGTACTTTGAATTACTTAAAATAAATATTTTATTATAACCGCATTATGTATTTTATTACAAATTTCTATAGATGTGAAGAACAATGATAAGATTGTTAGTGTATATTCGAATATAAATTTATGTATGCATATTCCAATAGAAGGGCTGTATTTTCGAATACGGGATAGTTTCCATGGCGAAAATATTTGAATGGTGTAAAGCAGCCAGATTACAGGCATTCGCCCATGCGATTTACAGAGTACCAACCTCTGGCGATTTCGCTGGTGGATGCTACACACCAAAATATCGTATAACGCTTCCCGTGATTCTATCCATTAGCCACTGGTAGGGAGCTATTTGACTAAATGGATTGCTTTAAGATTTAAAAAGTAAAGAATATTCAATGTTATTTTTATGTACGTTTCTTTACAAAAGCTATATTTAATTATAATTATATTGACAGATTTTCAGCCATAAAATCTTTAGAATTTTTATCACTTTTAGATGTTAAAAATTTTAAATATTATAAAAAGCAATTTTCCGAAGCGAGTTTTAATTGTTTAAATTAAGTAAATTTTATGGAGAATTCTTTGATTTATCTAAATTACATAGTGAATTGCAATATTTATATTCGTGTCCAGACTATACTGGCAAATTAAACACAACACATATAATTATTGACTATGTCAACAAAAATATGTACTAAAAGAATTATATGATTTAATATTAATTTTTACGATACCATCTACGAGTGCATCTCTTGAGTGCAGTTTTTCAACGATGTAGCGAATTGATACCTTTGCAAGGGATATTCAGTCAGAGATGTCATCACTAGCTTTGCTTTCGATAGAAAAACAACTTTTAAATAGACTACTTTGATGGAATCAACGACGAGCGAGATTTATGATAAAGTAAATAACAACTTTGCGAAAAATAATTGCCGAATAGAGTTAGTTTTAAAAAAATAATAAATATCCAAGTTTTTATATCTTTGTTTCGGTCAATTATCTATTTTAGAATTAAAATAAATAAACTGTTTATTTTTGTCATTCTCAGTATTTGTTTATAATTTTAATGGAAACAGCTTCCCTATCATCAAATGTCACCGCACGCCACTGGTAACCAGTAATATCGTCATTATGCTTGACCCAATTGGAGATACACACGACCCCTTTTATCTCCCTACGCCGTCGACTTTTAATCACCAAAATATAACAGCATCAATCCCCCTAATAAACAAAAATCCCTGCGAATTTCAGAAATTTTAGAGAAAAGAACCATAATTATTAAGCTCCAACAGAGGTAAACAAAACCGTGCCCCCCACACAAATTAACATCCGAACATCCAGAAATTAATCCTAAATTGTTTTGCATTTCTCGACTTTTGCATTTCAAGTGGTCCCAGTCCAAAAATGTAGAACTCTTGAAGTGTCATTTTTTGACTAATTATCATACTTTCCCTCTGTTATACATACAAGCCAGGAAAGTAAATAAAAAAGACTATTTCAGATACGAGGTTCGGATTTTCGAATTAGATATTATCGAATAAAAAGTGTTACGCTTTATAAATACAAAAAATTAAACGAATTTTATATAAATACATAAATAAAATCATTATATTTTATAAAATTAATAAATTTGAATGTGATAAAAAGTTTGTATAAAGTGTTTTTATTAGCAATAATTTGAGATCGTTTATGATATGTTTAGTAGACAAGAATTCCCCATAAAAACAGAGAAAAATATTTAACAGGAAACAAAAATCAAAGAAGAGATCAAGCGAACCTTTAAACCGTTATGATTTTGATTTAACCAAGTATTATGTAAATTGTCTGTTCTTTCTGCCCGATAATTTATCCTGTCCTTCGTACTATGTATAGATAAATATGTGTTGTGATGTTTATGTGTAAGATCACTTTTCTTCACGTAAAGATCACGTGTAAGATCACTTTAAGATCACGTAAAAAAAAGTGTTGCGTAGGTCTCGGGACTACGCAACACTCCTTTTTACGTGTCAAAATATGTTGAGATTCGAATACTAAATCCGTGGTTCTCAATCTTTTTGAAGTAGGGGAACAATAAACTTTGACACTTTTTCCCCGTAGAACATGTACTGTACATCAGCTTTAAATGAAGTAGGGGAACAACCTTTTTGAACACAAAAGCACACTCGACTAATATATGACATCATTGGCATTTGCAGATTACATTCTCATACAAAAGTTATTATACATTTTATTGATTTTTCGTTTGCAACAATTTTTAATTGTATATTTGATTTCTTGACGTCACACTTGAAGTGAGTTCACGGACCACGGATTGACAACCTTGGCACTAAACAACGAAACTCCACAATAATAAACGTAGACTATTTTATTGCTTTTTCAAAATATAAAAATACATAAAAGTTTATTAATGCTATAAAAACAACGCTATTCGTTCGTTCGTGTAATAATTTTTTATTACACGAACATTTATTATAACTAATTAAATATATATGATATTTTAGCGAATCAGAAAAGCGAATTTTTCATCAAATCTTTATAAATAGTTGCAAAATCAAGGTTCTAATAAATCTGCTGCTGACTAAAACAATTGGCAAAGAAGCGATGGCCATGGTTTTAAGGTATTATGGAGTTGTGTTCGACGGCACAAGTAGCACTGCCATGACTAAGAGACTAGAGGTGTCAGATGAGGTTATCGCATGTAGCAAGATCGTCGGTGGAACAGGTGCAGTAAGGGGAGTACAACCTGTGGGTTTTTACTAGACATTTCTAAGGGGTTCAAGGCAAAATGGGTACAACCAAATTATTACTCCTCCCAGAGGATTACTCCTCCCTCTGTTTTTGGTGAAATGGTGATTTTAGGAGTAAAGTTAAGATACTGATCTATGTGAGTGTGGTGCTGTCGACATTCTCCAACAATTTATGTTAGATTATTATTAATATTAATTTATTAATATAATTTTAATATAATAATTATATAGAGGAGTTAAAGCATAGACTCCTCTCTGTGTATTGCATTTGGTAAGATCTGCATCAACTTAGTGCGCACTAAGATATACAACGATGCATATATATGTTAAGACGGAGAATCATTTCAAGAGTTGGTGTATAACTCGGTTTTTTATATATATTGATTTTATGGTATATGGCGCTCTTTTTATGTGCGATTTTTATTTGTGCGATTTTTTTAATGCAAATTTTTAATTTGTGCGGTATAGTTGGCGACTAGTCTCGTGCGATTCGTCATGTCTCACGTTGACTTATTATAGCTAAATAAACTTATTATAGCATAAATGCACTCATTATAGTAATATTATTGCATGAATATGCGAAAAATGAAATAATTTACTTTTTAAGTCAACAAAACACCACCTGGACAAAAAATATGTAAAACAGACGATAGACCAGACGATGCAGTCAAGTGCTGACATCTGTTGTCAATAAATTCTATTTCGTACGGTTTTGAGTTATTTTCTATGTGAGACTTTTAATTTCAAATATTTTTTAATTGTGTTGCGAAAACTATTATTTACAGCCATTCGTGAAGTTTCGTGAGATTTTTTTAATGCGTTTTTTTAATGCGGTCCCTATCCCCCGCATAAAAACAGGTTTGACTGTATATTGATTTTATGGTATATGGATATATTGTATATAGTATGACGTGATGTTCCCGGTTTTTAATTTAGATAAGTTAGTTATAATTAAGGTCCGGATTTTTCGGGTGTCGCACTCACTCAATTTTTGAAAGGGACAGAGTGTAAAAAGATAAACTAAGTTGGTTTTAGTGCAGTAGGCCCACTCATTGCCAAATTGTTTAGCACCCAAATACACCCAAATCGTAAACCTGCCCCAAAGAGTGACTGGCACTCAAACTACATATTTTGCACCCAGCTTCCCCTATTTTTACATTTTCAAAGAATATGTTGAAAATTATCTCTTTTTTTTGGTGGTTTTTACTCATTCACTTGAGGGGAAAAACAAATTCGTTAAACCAGGCCACGTATGCTGAGAAAGAAATACGACAATTAGCTTACTCTTCTCTTGTTGAGAAAAAAGTGGGTAAAGCGGAATTTTCTGGACTAAACAACTGTCTTAGGGTGCGACTATGCAGACGCGAATTTAGAGCGAGCGAGAGGTTGCGAGCGATTTAGTTTTCGTAAAGCCCTGGTCACACTATGTGATTTCCAGCCGCGCGGACGACTGCAACCGCGACGGCTCTTCCCGTTAACTAGTAATCCCCCCTCGAAAACCGGCGCGACTGCAACCACAACTAGAAACAAAAAGTTTGTTTTACTCGCCACGGTTGCAAACGCGCATCCAATTAGAAAACGTCTTTGTGCCACGTTATACTTTGTGCTGTATATTTGTCAACATATCTTGATTATAACATTTGTATTAACTCAGTTTCAGTACATTTAAATGCTATATTTGATATAAATCAAATCTGAATTTATAAAAGTTATTTGTTAGATTTATTTTAAAAAGTTTGATTACTTTTAATAATATACAATTGAATAAAATAAATGCTTATATAAAATAAAAAAATATATCGATTATAAATGAATTAAATCATTTAAGCTTTCCTCTAAATAGCATCCAAAACTTCTGGGATAATGACTGATATCGAATTATGGGCCACTCTAAATTGATATGCCAAATACGAAACGTTTCGCCTAAATTATATATAAGTATAAATTATGTTCTTACGGATGGTTTTCGGTGCGAATTTCTGGTTCTCGCACATATCTGACAGGTTTTGATATTTATCGCGTCTCGCCTCTTTTCGCCACATATTCCCGCTCGCTCAGAAAAATTCTCTAGCTCGCGTCTGCATAGTCGTACCCTTAGGGTTTGTTTTAAGAATATAAACAGATTCACTGAAATGGCCCCTATAACCTTCGGAATATGAAAGCCTTAATTCATTCATCAGCTGCGTGAAAGCACGATTGTTTAGCCCGTTGATTTTCATTTCGCCACGTTTTAACCCAGCATTAACGTTTTTTCTTATTTTTCTCTTCGTATATTCTCGCCAGCTCTAACAAAATTAGCGCCTTTTTTCTTTTATTCATTCCAGAAAAGGAACTGCTTGCTATTTTAATAAGAAAAGTAACTAAAATTCCGTAAATACTCTGAAGTAGAACGTAAAATGTCGGTAAACTCACGAAAGTAGACAAAAAACAAGCTACTGTAATTTTATTGGTTTATTATAGGGTCAGGTGTTCCGAGTTGCAACGTCAACGAACAATGTGTGACTACGAGAAGACACGCGCAACTCGCGCTTGTTGCGGTTGCAGTCGCCTGCGCGGCTGGAAATCGCATAGTGTGACCAGGGCGTAAGGAAAAACCATGCCACAAGCGAGAAGTGAGAAATAACGCTGGCGAGAGCGAATTTCTGGTTCTCGCACATATCTGACAGGTTTTGATATTTATCGCGTCTCGCCTCTTTTCGCCACATATTCCCGCTCGCTCAGAAAATTCTCTAGCTCGCGTCTGCATAGTCGTACCCTTAGGGTTGTTTTAAGAATATAAACAGATTCACTGAAATCTCTGCAACACGTATTTTCTTTTCTAAGAAAAGAACAATCTAGAAAATTCTGTATTAAGGTCACCTTACCTTGACTTGTGAGCATAACAATTCCAATTTCCTTTGTTCGGTGTCGGCGACATTAGAAAATGGCAAAATTGTCCGCATCTAAACTGAATATTTTAGCAAATAAGTTTAAAGATGAAGGTGTATGTACAGACAGAAAAGTTCTTTGCTGTTCCATTTGCGATTATGCGATTTATTTTATTTATTTATTTATTTATTTATCATACTGGATTTTATTCCATGATGCGGGGAGCCAAACCATCTCCCAAAACAAAACACTTAAATACAATAAACATAATCAAACAAAATTATACAATGATAGATAACAATTTAGTTGTAAAATAAATTATATAAAATTTACAAAATCAAATACAGTAATGAAATAAAGTTTAAAGTTAAAGTTCGGGAGCATCTGTCAATATAATACAAAATACCAAAAAATAGAAACCAAAATGGCAAATTGCTTACCTATAAATAGAAAAAAAATTAGTATCGAAGACACAGCACTGACAGATGCTCCCAAACAGCACCAACAACAAGGCTAGATTTATAGTTAGAGGAATCACGCCCCTGGTAAGAACTTCGCAACCAAAGATTTCTTTACGTAACACTTTAAGACGCCCACATTTAGCCAGAATATGCCAGGCATCCACAATTTCTTTCTCAACACAAAAGTTACACAATTCTCTCGAGTAATTATTTAAAAAGTTTAACGAATTACACCTAGCCTGTATAAATAAACACAAAATATTAAGGGAAACATCTTGATTATATAAAGAATTATCAAAAAACGTAACATTCAAATTCTTATACCAACAATTATATACGCTTTTATTTATTTTTTCATTTATATTATATAAAAAATTATCAAAAATGTTTACAAGGAGAAGAGACCAGTCCATTAGATTCAAATCATCATTAATAAAATTAATACCATGATTATTGCATGTATCAATAAGATAACGTGTCCAATCTATAGACTTTTTGTTAAGTATAAATTTCAGACAAACCTTACTAGACGATAATCATCGAGCTTAGAAATTCTATTAATCCAATTTCTTATCCTACTAAATATTATAAGTTTTATAGGGGTCAAAGCACATTCCATCATAATTAAATAACCTGGTGTACAACGAGGTAAATAAAATAAGTTTTTAATAAATTCAGTCTGTATACCATCACCATTAGTCAGATTAAAACCCCAAATCTCTGAAGCATATAACAAAGAGGGCAAAACCACAGTTTTCAATAAACGTAAATAATCCCTCAGATTACGTAATTTGGCAGATCTCCCCAACTGAATGATTTTATTCATCAATAATCTGGCATGAGTTTTCTTATTAATGTAATGCGTATGAAATAAACCATTAAACGAAAATGTAACACCCAAATATTTGTAATTGGAGACAACTTGAATTGGAGAACCCTTAAACCACCATTTATCTGCTTTCGCACTCTTACCTCCTCTTCGAAAAACAACAATCTTGGACTTATTCAAATTCAGTTTCAAACCATTTTCATCTAAATAAATTGCGAATTTATCAATCAATCTTTGAAGTCCAACCACAGAGTCAGATAAAATTACAATATCATCTGCATAAGCTAGTATTTTAATTTGGAAACCATCTATTTCTATACCATCACCGGAAGAATTAATAAAACCAAAGAGATCGTTCAAAAAAATACCAAACAAGATTGGACTCAAAATACAGCCCTGCTTAACACCAGTCTTAGAAAACATTAATGGCGAACAGTTCCCACCATCTCTTACCATAAACGAGGAATTTTCATACAAAGCAACAAGTAAAGATATAAATTTATAACTGAAACCATAACGCAACATCTTAGACCACAACAAGTTCCTACAGACTCTGTCAAACGCAGAAGATAAATCAACAAAAAAAGCATACACCTTCCTCCGTTTCCGTAAAAAAGTTTTCTGAATAACCGTGTACAAAACAAAAATATTATCCAATGTGGAATAACTAGCTCGGAATCCTGCCTGATTCTCATGCAATATATTATTAACTTCTAACCACCGAATCAGTCTTCTATACAAAATAATACAAAACAATTTCGAAACACAAGATGATAGCCATATACCTCTATAATTACCAGGAACATCCTTCCTACCATTCTTAAAAATCGGAATTAGAATACTCGTCTTCCAAGACTCTGGTATTATCCCAGTATCAAAAATCTTTGAGAAAAGACACAGAAGATGTGGTCTCAGCATCTCAAAATTCCAAAATTCCATTGGGATCCCGTCAAAACCTGGCGCTTTATTTGGCTTATACCTCCTCAGAGCATCATTAAGCTCACCTGCAAAAAGTTCATGGTCCAAAATTTCATCATACCAATTTCTACAATAATTAAAAGTAGAAAAATCAACAAAATAAGGGTCCAAGGAACCAAATAAATTAAAAAAGTGATGAAACCAATCATCAATAGATATAAAGCAGAAATTACAAGACTTAGTCCGCTTAACATGTCGAAAATAATTCCAAAAAAGCCTATTATCTTTCCCAAAACAATTTTGAATTTTTCCAGCAAATAATTTTTTTTTTCGCAATGCAAAATCGCTTCACCAGACTTCGTAACATAACAAAACGCAAACGATCATTAGAATCATTACTCTTTCTAAAAGATCTCCAGGCTCTATTCCTGGCGCAAATTAACATCCTACAGTCCGAATCGAACCACGAAAAAGAATTCTTATGTCTCCTAATATTAAATCCACACTTACAAGCCAAATTAAAAAGAAGATTACTCAGGTCTTCCATTGAATCAAACCTATTCAAGATACACATTTCCTCCAAAGCCAACCTTAATTCATCCTTTCTAGATTCATCCCAGAACAATCTGTTAATCCTCTGCCTCTTCTCTAAAGAAACCGATCTATCATTGCCACAAGCCAGTCGTAAAATCAAAGGGTTATGGTCGGAATCCAAAAACTGACCCATCGTTAGAGAGAGAATATCTTTCCAAATTAACGGAGAAACTATAACCAAATCAATAACTGAACAACCACGACTAGAGATATAAGAATATTCACCCGCTTCATCACCTAAACATCTTCCATTACCAATAATCAAATCCAAATCATCACATAGATGAAGCAACTTTCTACCAAAAGAATCAATCACCAAGTCTTTCGAATTCCTATGCAAAGGACAAACAATACCAAAAGAGTTGCAAAAAGCGTCAGAGATTATATTCCCCAATCCAATCCTAGCATTAAAATCACCAGCAATCATTACATTCCTATCATGTAATATCAAACCAGTTAAAGTTTCAAAAATAGACTGCCAGTCATTTTCCCTAAAATAAACAAAACATACCAAAATATTACCAAGTTCGGCACCAAATTTAACAAGTATTAGATAGTTATCTTGATAAATAACAACGCAGGGAAAAGAGGATCTTATTGCCAATAACCAGCCTGCACAATAACGACCTCTCGTATGTAACTTAAAAGCCTTACCAAAATAGAGATTATAACCTTGCAAACAATCAGTTACGTCCGAATTTCTATTACTAGAACCATACCAAGTTTCAGAAAGAAATATAATATCGTACTGCAATAGATACTTCCAAAAAAACTCAGGTTTATTAAACAAACCAGCACAATTCCAAATTAAAAAAGAAGTACCCCTATCCGGCAATTGCTAGGATGAGACAGGCTTAACCTGGTTACAGTCAACATCGTAAAAGTACTTCGTTCCATCAATAATAATTTTATCATAAACTATTTTTACCATTCGCGCTCCAGAAAGTTTTGACTGTCTACCGAAATCACGAAGCTTAAATCTAATATTTCTCAATCTAGGAGAAAAGTCATCATTTACATAGACACCATCCGGTTTTAATTCCAGAATTCGTTTCTTAAAGTTCATTTTTTCATAATAATCAACAAAAGTACAAATAATTAATCTAGGGGAATTAGCCTTTTTCTTTCCCACTCTCATTGCCCTACCAATCTTAATGTCGGGCATCTGTAAGACTCGCATAGCAAATTCAACTACTTTCTCTTTCGTTTCTAGAAATGATTCGTCCCGTACCTCTTCCAGGCCGGAAATGACAACATTATTTATACGACGTTGGTTATCCAAAAAATCAAGTTCCCGACTAATATCATTAAACTTTCTCGTAACATTACTTTGATCGCTTAAACCACAATTTTTGTCAGCCAATTTTTCTAATATCTCTAATCTGGTATCTAAGTCACCCAAACCTTCATCCAAATTTTTTAACCATTCCGATACGTA
>NW_027122116.1:0-8901 GCF_030686945.1 Centruroides vittatus
AGTTTTTTGGCACAAGAGCCATATAGGCTATGCTGAGCCATGATAAATAGTCAAATTAATCAAAACTAAATATATATCATAAAATATTAATATAACACAAAAACAAACAAGTGCAAATAAACAGAACAACAAGATAAATTTAAGTATATAATGAATAAATATAAATATTAATTAGCTAATTAAATCTAACTTTCAAAAAGTTCAGTATCTTAAGATTTGGCCTCTGGCCCAAAATCTCTCTCAAACTTGCATTTCCGAAATGCTGTCTGCGACTCTGGTCAAAAGCAACACAGTTGCAAAGTATGTGTTTAACACTTACAGTACAAATGCAATACTGGCATACTGGCTGGTCATCACCCTTCAAAAGGTATTGATGAGTAAGCCGAGTATGTCCAATTCTCAGACGAGTAAGAATGACTTCAGATCTCCTATCATACTGTTTCTTGTTTGTCCAATTTTCTATTATAGGTTTGATCTCGTAAAGTTTATTGTGGACTTGTTCGTTCCACACATTTTGCCATCTCTCTGCTAGTCGTTTTTTAACAACCAGCTTCAAGTCACCTCCTTCAATAAACATTATATGCTGAGAAGGACTTGCTGACTTTGCAGCTGCATCAGCTTCTTCATTCCCTTTTATACCTACATGGCCTGGGACCCAACAAAATTTTACAAGAATATTACTCGCAATAAGATGGCAAAACAGTTTGCGAATTTTAATCACTATAGAGTGAGAACTAGGTTCATGTGAGATCAAAGCCTGAAGTGCACTAACTAAGTCAGTGTAAATAACACAGCGACGATGACCTTTACTAATTATATATTTTAAGGCTAGGTAAATAGCCTGCAACTCTGCAGTAAAGATGGAAGAATTCGATGCAATTTGTTCTGCCACGATCTCATCCTGGCAGACAAAGGCTGAGCCAACGTAATCAACCGATTTCGATCCATCAGTATAAATAGGAATTAAATTCCTGTCGTGGTGTTGAATTTCTGCAAAGTGCTGCCTATAGATGTAGTCCGGGGTGGATTCCCTAGGAAACTGCTTTAAGCTAAAGTCAACATTAATCACAGGAGTTGACCAAGGTGATATATTATCCACCTCGACCTGTGAAATGTTGCTTGTGTCCAGGTAAATCGTGCTGCTTACATTCTCCATTCTAATGTCAAATGTAGGGACACAACTTGGGCGAGCTGTAAATAATCTTTTCAGCTGAGTATCTGATACTCTACAATAAACTGAAGGTTTGTTCTATTACATTAAACAGAAATCTCTGGCTAAAGACAACTGCTCTCTCCTGAGAGATAGTGGAGGCTCATAAGCATCCACGTACAAACTTTGTACAGGAGAAGTTCGAACTGCACCAGTGCACAAACGCAATGCTTGATGGTGGATTGGATCCAGCATCCGAAGAGTAGATTCTCGCGCAGAGCCATAAACAACACATCCATAATCCAGCTTAGAGCGAACGAGGGCTCTATATATCCTGATCATCGAACATTTGTCTGCTTCCCAGGATGAGCAGCATATTACCTTTAAAAGGTTCAGAGATTTTAAACATCTACTCTTCAAATTGTGCAAGTGTGGTAAGAACGTCAATTTATGGTCAAACACTACACCCAAAAATTTTGCTTCATTGACCATTGGGATTTTAACCCCATTTAGGTGAATTTCAGGGTCCAGGTGCAAACCACGCCTTCGGCAAAAGTGGATGCACGAGGTCTTCTCTGCATTAAAAGTAAAACCATTGATCTTGGACCAATTGTCTATGCGATTTAGGGAGGTTTGCAGTTGTCTTTCAATAAAACTCATGTTAGTAGACTGACAGGAGATCTGAAAGTCATCCACATACAGAGAGTGTTTCACACTAGGAGGAAGACACTTAGCTATGCTATTAATTTTGATTAGGAACAGAGTCACACTCAGAATAGAACCTTGAGGAACACCCTCTACTTGTGTGAAAAGCCTAGATAAAGTGTTGCCAATCCTAACTTGGAATCTTCGATTCTGCAAGAAGTTTTTTATAAAAATTAACAGATTACCCCGCAGTCCAAATTCATGCAGATCACGGAGTATTCCGTATTGCCAGCAGCGATCATAGGCCTTCTCTATATCGAAAAACACAGACACTAAGTGCTGTTCATCTAACAAACGCTTCGCGTGTAGATGTTTCAAGGCTTACTGAATTGTCTGTGGTACTTCTGTTCCTACAAAATCCACTCTGATATGGTGAAAAGTAGCCGTTTTCCTCTAAGAGAAACATCAACCAAAAAACCAAAACATCCAAAACCATGGTGGAATCAGAATTACGAGGCAACATTTAAGAAACAAAAGAAAGCATGGGGGATTTTCAGAAGATACCCCACTGCTAAGTATTTGATTGCTTTTCAAATTGCAAATGCCAGAAAAATAAGAAATATTTAAGAAATATGCTTCTAACTCTGTCCGTGCCAGAAAAAAATCAGTGATATACAAGGTTTTGCTGATTTGTTGGTAAAAAAAAAAAACACACTCCTGTACATCCAGCAATATTATGTATACATTTCATGTAATTTTTTTTATAAATTATATAACATTCCCATAGACCGTCTCAAATAAGCAGTCTCCCGTGTGACGGCACTCTCTCGTTGGGCCCCATCAACAAAATAATTATCGACGAAAATATGGTAGCCCTTGCAGTTATTGGATTTTTGAAATTACATTTCTAGCTAGTTCACATCATATCGGTTGAAAGCTACTTTATTCCAATATTTTTTGGTCCTTTCATCCAAGTATGCACTTAGACAACATTGTCATTTGTAAAAACAGTCATAATAGATTGGTCACTTTCATTGTCCCATCTAATACGATACTGATTGGGATTATCCATAAAAAATACTGTTAAAGAATGGACTGCTCTTGCTTAGTATTAATTTGTAAGCTTTCATTTTCTTTCCTTTGCAAGATAGTGATGTCCCCGAATAATTGCTGAAAGTTCTGCTGTTTTTCCCATTCAAAGTAGCAAGGGTCGATAATAGAGCACCGAGTCAAATCATCCAGAATTTAATTGCCATTAACAAATATTTCTTGATGAGGAGTGTAATGGTGTTTCTCTTAGTCTTGCCAGCTCCTCTATCTCCTAATTGCAACTCTGAACAAAGTCTGGAAACTTCCCAATGATTGTCGCTACACACATTCTACATTTAAAATAACGTAAATGTTTCTCTTTTCCTAAACTTGCGAAATTTGTTTCCGCAAGTTTTAAGAATGTTTTTATAGATAAACAGGGTCGACCTAAAGAGGCTTGAATTTGGCACAGGAATCATGATCCAATTCTCTATGGCCAGGCAACGTGGGTTGCTCCATAATTAAATGGATAAAAACTTGCGTAGCGGTTGGAAATATGCGATAGGAGGTTTTGCCCAGTTCACTACAATTGTTGAACCATCAAGAATGTAATTAAATGGATCAAAACTTGCATAGCAGTTGGTTTCCTCCACCATAAGAGATAGCAAAGTACTAGTGAAAAAAAATAGAAATATGCGATAGTTGGAGAATCTGGAGGTATTTACATATTCTAAGCCTACCTGCCAAATCGAACATTATCACAATGAATACAACTTTAAATATTAAACATTTACTACTTCAACTGAGACTCAACCATCACTCCTTAATTGTAAACAATTCATATATTGACTTTTCAAGATCATGTTATTGGTGTAACTAATTCTTTTTCGGCACTTCACCTAATCAGAGATTGTACTGCTTTGAAAAATTATCGACAAAAATTCCAAACACCAGTCCTATTTTCTACAAATAATGAACTAAATTATAGATCCACACTGGGCAATTTAACAAAAATGAATATGTACAAAATTGTTAATTTTTTTACTCATATTATTAACAAATTGAATGTCCATTATACAAAATGATTATATGTTTATATGGTCTATTTATCAATATTCATGCAACTAACTTAATGTTTGTACTTTAATGTACAAGGAAAAAAAAAACATAACCAATTCCCCCCTGTAACAAGGTCTCCTTACTATGAATAAAGATTATTATTATTATTTTATATATATACACCTGGGACAAGTAATATCCAAATCTGGCTCACTGCTTCCAGAAATCAACAAAAGAACATTCAATCAATGCATACTACCAGTCATGACTTATAAATGTGAAACTTGGATGATAAAGAAATAATAGTAAAACTCCAAGTTGTCCAAAGGTCAATGAAGTGATACCTGCTAGGAATAACCAAGAGAGATCACAAAAGAATAGTGTTGATTAGGCAAAGAACCCAGGTAACTGATGTGATCCACAGAATTAAATCTCTCAAATGGCAATGGGCAGGAGATCTGGCAAGGAGGACTGACAACAGATGGTCTACGAGAATCACAATGTGGTATCCACTCGGAATCAAAAGACCCAAGGGACGTCCATTCTTAAGATGGGACTATGACATAAGGAGACAAGCTGGCACAACATGATGAAGAGTGGCAAACGGTAGGCAAAGGTGGGCACAGATGATGGATGATTATGTAGGGGAGGCTATACCATAACTTAAAATAGTAAAATAAACTGAAGCTGATGATTTTTTCATATGGACTGTAAAGATTCCTTTTTGAGTACTCTCTCCTCTTTTAGCACAAGTATACTTCAAATGTCGATGATCTCCGCAAGCTGGGCATAGCTGTTTGTTTCAGTCACCATAAGGGAAATTATAGACATTCAAAATGCACAATGCATTGCAAAATAATTTGTCCACATGTTGATTTAGATAACAATTATCTCATGTAAGCTATTGTCAGTTATTATTGTTCCTTTTCAAACAATTTTCCATCTCTGTTATAAATAAAATCCAGTATCATTCTCAAATTGAATCTAAAAAATCAGAGAGACAGTCTGAGCGAGTTTTCTGACTTTTCTGATGAAGAGAATAATAAGGTGGTGATACAGCTGGAAAGATGTTTCCGTTTGTTCCTCCATCCATTACTATTTATTTATTGTATATTTATTGTTTATCATTGTTTATTGTATATCATTATTTCTTGTTTATCGTTATTTATTGTTAAGATTGGATTATTAAATACAGTATTTTGCATCAGGAGGAAGCAGGTTTTTGACCTGGCCACTCTTAATATTTAAGATGTTAGTTACAATTTCAATAAAACATTTTATCACAATTCCTTTGTGATATATAAAATGATAAATTATTTTGACTTTCTTAATTTTTTCTTTTATATCTGTATTCTCAATTGTAACATGGATATCTAATTTGCAATAAAAGCTACAATATTCTTCTATTTTTTTTGGAAATGAAGCTATGAAATGTCATATTATTTAGATCAGCCCTCACGACAATGACTCACTTTATGAGAAGTCTGAGAGTGATCTGGATAATATTGACATTTCTGAAATGGATTTGGAGCCTGATTACGAATATGAGGAAGCAATTTGTGCCAATCCCGAGACTATCGTTGATCTGGATACTCTTGACGCTCCGGATACTATACTAGTAGACGATCCTGAGAATTTTGTCATCACTGACTCTGTGACTTACGAGACACCAAAAACTTTTGCCAAGCAGGTAACCTTTTTGAAGCCGGTCACTTTTTCTAGACCAGTAAGATTTCTTGCAATACCTGTAACATTTGCAGCAGCAGTGATACCTGCTCAGCCCGGAACGTCGTCATCTTCATCTGTGCGGCCTCAGCCCGGAACGTCGTCGTCGTCATCTGTGCAGCCTCAGCCCAGAATGTCCTCATGGCCTGGAACCTGCTCTTGTCAGGTTTTTCCTAATTGTGGTGATGAGTTAGAAGATGAGTATCTTGTGGTTCTGCCACCAGAATCTCTCCCCGATCCTTTCCCTTTCCTGGAACTACCTGGCCCCAAAAATATGCCTTCAACAGACTCTCAACCAATTGATTATTTCAACTTATTCTTCATTGTGTCCTTGCTTTCTCTTATGGTAGCAGAATCAAACAAGTATTCAAAGCAAGTGATAAATGGCATGGGTGGAGGGAGGTGCCCCCATATTCAAGAAAATTAAGAAAATTCAAGAAAATTACAATTAATGAAATAGAGTTTTTTAGCTGTTGTTTTTTCAATGGGACTAGTCAAAAAAAGTGAAATTGCAAAATACTGGGCCACTTCTGGATGCACAGTAACTCCATGGTATGGCCAAAGCACCGCTTTTGTCAGTTGCTTAGATTCATCCATCTCGTCGACAATAGTAAGTTGCCTAGCAGAGGGGAACCAGGTTATGATCCTAGAGCAAAGTATCAGCCTTTGGAGGATCATGCGAACAGGGTGATCTGACATCACTACACTCCAAACCAAAAAATATCTGTAGATGAAACACTGGTAGGTACCAACAACTGTAGCAGCATACTACAGTATATGCCTAATAAAAAACATCATAAATGGGTAATCAGGCTTTAGATGCTGTGCGACTTCATTTGGCACTAATGCCTGGGCTTTTTCACTTACAGAGGGGCCAAGTCCAAGGCAGAGAAGCACAGTGTCTCGAAGTTTGGTGTTGCATATACTGTAGTCATGAAATTATTAGAAGTTGGTAAGTATATCAACAAGGAATACCATGTTTTCGTCGACAACTATTTCATGTCAGTACCCCTTATTCGCACCTTGTATTCCCTCAAAACTTATGCGGAGGAACAGAAAACTATTGCCACCACAGTTAAAAGGCAAATTTGATGTAGACCAGATCTTGTATTGCAGGTCTGGTCCTGTATTGGCGTGTGGCCATCAGGGAAAAAAAACAAAAATAGATCCCGTAATTCTTTTATCCAGCCATGCAAGGGCATGCAATGTCAAAATTGTTAGGTGTAATTTGGCTGAATCAAAGCCACAAATAGTTTATTCTTATAAGAAATTTATGAGGGAAGTTAATGTATCAGATATGATGATGTATATGTATTTGGATGAAAGGAGGACTGTAAAATATTGGTAGAAGGTAGCATTCAACATCATAGCCAGGATGTTGTTGAATGCCTATCTTCTTTACAAGGAGAATTCCCAAGGCCAACCCAGAATTTTTTCACACTTTGAATTTAGCAAAACAGTGAGAAAGAGGCTGGTGGGAAAAGAGAGGGATGAGAGGAGGAAAAAACAAAGAGAAGTTGTGCGCCTCCCTCAAGACCCCCCAAAGAGAAGTAAGCTTAAGAAAATTACCAGGAAGATCACAATATCACTGTGTTGTGTGTAGCACTCAACAACAGAAAAGAACATCCAGAAAAAAAATGCATAAAGTGTGGAAAGGACATCCATGCAAACTGCCTGGCAAGACATCTGTGCTAGCACAAAAGGTAAATTGATATATTTCTGTTTTAGTTTTATATGCATGATTCTTGCAAAATATACAAAATGATAATTTTCTCTTACAGATTTGGTCCCCAGGATATGCTGCTACCTTCTTCCTCTTTTTTTGTATATATGTTTTCTGTATTTTGTATATATTTATAATTAACAAATTGAGATTTTTTCGTACATTTTGTTTTTTGTTCTGTACAAATTAAAGTTTAGACAGTGACAAACAGTAAATATAAGATTTTCCAAATTTTTATTCAATTTTGATTTATCTGCAAGGTATAAAGATATAATGAAGAAAATGTTAAACATTCTCAGTAAAAACATGTTTTTCAGTTTAATTAATGAACGATAATGGTCACTTAGAAATTCTATTACACTTTTAGTAAAAATTCGAGGATTTTAGGAAAAACAAAGATAAAAATAATCCCTTCAAAATTTAAAGTTTATTTTACATAGCATTCATATATTGATTCATTTTAAATTAATAATTTTGTATGAGAAATCTTATTAGAAAATATTTTTTATGTAGAAATATCAAAGCAATTAATATTAGTAATAATGAAGATTTCCATATATGAGAATATCAGATTTTTCTTCAAAGATAGAAATCTTCAGGAAAATTTAAGTTACATTTTGCACCAATATGAATATACCAGAAAAAGAAATTTGCAAATTTTTTTCATAAACAATTTAAAAAGAAATACTGGTAACTTTAGGTTAATCTGATTTTTAAGTTTTAATTGATGAAAAACAGTTTAAAAACATCAAATACAGTATATTATTATTGAAATCTTTCAGAATTGAATAAGTTTTATTAAAAGCACAGTAGATATTAGAAGAACAAAAGAGTGCATTGATAACTATTTTACCACATTGAAAAATTAAAAGTAAAACATTTGGATTTGCCATATTATATACAAGTCCCTGAAAAGATTCAGGTTCATATCTACTAAAGTTAGCATGAGCTATGGCAAACAATTCCAGATTAATTTGGAATCTAACCTCACAGCTTTCAACAATATTTTGAATTTCAAAATATCCAACATAAAAACCTAATTTTTGAATGATTTTTACAAACTTCTTGACGGCGATGCTGGATTCTATTTCATTTTTTGCTCCTGTATATATAAATTTCTGGACTTTCCAAAAATGGAAAATTATACATATCTATTTTCTAAATAAAATATTTTTTCTTGTTCATAATAAAAACTTACTATCTTTTGTGTGTTTGTTTTTATAAGAAAGTATAAAATTAATAAATACAACAAGGAGTGAAATAAAGATGGGTCAACCTTGAATTTCCACAAAAAAAAGTTTTGTTTAGTATATGACCACTTGCCAATCTTTCAGAAGCATTTCTGATGGATTTGGCTTAAATGACGATCATGCTTATAGGAGCTTTATGAATTTCTGCAATAAAATGTGTTCCATATTAAATAATTTTATTAAGTGGCTATCTGACAACTTTTACACCGTACACAAGTTTGAGCAATTGCGGATAATTATGTTGCCAGGTGTAATTGGATGTGTCAACAAAACACACGTTTATAAACGCACCTGAAAAAGTTAGTTAGTTAGTTAGTTCT
>NW_027122117.1:0-8502 GCF_030686945.1 Centruroides vittatus
GATTTGCACCGATTTGCACCGATTTGCACGATTTGCACCGATTTGCACCGATTTGCACCGATTTGCATCGATTTGCACCGATTTGCATCTGATTTGCACTGATTTGCACCGATTTGCACCGATTTGCACCGATTTGCACCGATTTGCACTGATTTGCACCGATCTGCACCGATTTGCATCGATTTGCACTGATTTGTATTAATTTGTATCGATTTGTACTTATTTGTATTGTTAAAGTTATTATACATAATTCAGAATCAGTGAAAATGCACAATTCTCAATGTTACTTGTAATTTAGTTTATAAGAATATTGTCTTTTTTTTATTATTAATGTTAAATAATTTTTTCTATATTTCAATTAATGTTTAATAAAAAAACAGACTTTAAAAATGTGTGTATAAATATTATACTTGTTTCAATGCAAACTAACAAAATTTACGCTACAGTGAATTGCTTCGTTTTGCATTGCCTTGAATCGTTTCGCCTTGCCTCGTTTTGATTCGTTATGTTTTTTTTCTTTTGTCTGGTTTTGTATTGTTTTGTTCAGTTTTGTTTTGTTTTGTTTCGTTTTGTTTTGTTTTGTTTCGTTTTTTTTTGTTCTGCTTTGTTTATTACTGTTATGTTATGTTGTGTTTCGTTCTGATTGTTTAAGTAATTCAGCATAATTCAAAATTTGTAAAATACACTATTTTTTCAGTTACTTTTAATTTGGTTTATGAGAATATTAACATTGTTAAATAATTATTTCTATTTTGGAATTGATGTTAAATAAAAAAAAACAAATTCTAGAAATGTGCGTTTAAATATTGCACTTGTTTTAATGCGAACTCACAAAATTCACGCTAGAGTGTATAAAATAAATTTGAAATAGTCTTTAGTTTAAATTATCGTAGAAAAATCGCATAGCTATAGCGAATTGTAAATTTGCACCAATTTGCATCGATTTGCACCGATTTGCACTGATTTGCACAGATTTGCACCAATTTGCACAAATTTGCACCGATTTGCACCGATTTGAACCGATTTGCATTGATTTGCACCGATTTGCTCTGATTTGCACTGATTTGCACCGATTTGCACCGATTTGCACCGATTTGCACCGATTTGCACTGATTTGCACCGATCTGCACCGATTTGCATAGATTTGCACTGATTTGTATTAATTTGTATCGATTTGTACTTATTTGTATTGTTAAAGTTATTATACATAATTCAGAATCAGTGAAAATGCACAATTCTCAATGTTACTTGTAATTTAGTTTATAAGAATATTGTTTTTTTTTTATTATTAATGTTAAATAATTTTTTCTATATTTCAATTAATGTTTAATAAAAAAACAGACTTTAAAAATGTGTGTATAAATATTATACTTGTTTCAATGCAAACTAACAAAATTTACGCTACAGTGAATTGCTTCGTTTTGCATTGCCTCGAATCGTTTCGCCTTGCCTCGTTTTGATTCGTTATGTTTTTTTTCTTTTGTCTGGTTTTGTATTGTTTTGTTCAGTTTTGTTTTGTTTTGTTTGTTTTGTTTTGTTTTGTTTCGTTTTTTTTTGTTCTGCTTTGTTTATTACTGTTATGTTATGTTGTGTTTCGTTCTGATTGTTTAAGTAATTCAGCATAATTCAAAATTTGTAAAATACACTATTTTTTCAGTTACTTTTAATTTGGTTTATGAGAATATTAACATTGTTAAATAATTATTTCTATTTTGGAATTGATGTTAAATAAAAAAAAACAAATTCTAGAAATGTGCGTTTAAATATTGCACTTGTTTTAATGCGAACTCACAAAATTCACGCTAGAGTGTATAAAATAAATTTGAAATAGTCTTTAGTTTAAATTATCGTAGAAAAATCGCATAGCTATAGCGAATTGTAAATTTGCACCAATTTGCATCGATTTGCACCGATTTGCACTGATTTGCACAGATTTGCACCAATTTGCACAAATTTGCACCGATTTGCACCGATTTGAACCGATTTGCATTGATTTGCACCGATTTGCTCTGATTTGCACTGATTTGCACCGATTTGCACCGATTTGCACCGATTTGCACGATTTGCACTGATTTGCACCGATCTGCACCGATTTGCATAGATTTGCACTGATTTGTATTAATTTGTATCGATTTGTACTTATTTGTATTGTTAAAGTTATTATACATAATTCAGAATCAGTGAAAATGCACAATTCTCAATGTTACTTGTAATTTAGTTTATAAGAATATTGTCTTTTTTTTATTATTAATGTTAAATAATTTTTTCTATATTTCAATTAATGTTTAATAAAAAAACAGACTTTAAAAATGTGTGTATAAATATTATACTTGTTTCAATGCAAACTAACAAAATTTACGCTACAGTGAATTGCTTCGTTTTGCATTGCCTTGAATCGTTTCGCCTTGCCTCGTTTTGATTCGTTATGTTTTTTTTCTTTTGTCTGGTTTTGTATTGTTTTGTTCAGTTTTGTTTTGTTTTGTTTGTTTTGTTTTGTTTTGTTTCGTTTTTTTTTGTTCTGCTTTGTTTATTACTGTTATGTTATGTTGTGTTTCGTTCTGATTGTTTAAGTAATTCAGCATAATTCAAAATTTGTAAAATACACTATTTTTTCAGTTACTTTTAATTTGGTTTATGAGAATATTAACATTGTTAAATAATTATTTCTATTTTGGAATTGATGTTAAATAAAAAAAAACAAATTCTAGAAATGTGCGTTTAAATATTGCACTTGTTTTAATGCGAACTCACAAAATTCACGCTAGAGTGTATAAAATAAATTTGAAATAGTCTTTAGTTTAAATTATCGTAGAAAAATCGCATAGCTATAGCGAATTGTAAATTTGCACCAATTTGCATCGATTTGCACCGATTTGCACTGATTTGCACAGATTTGCACCAATTTGCACAAATTTGCACCGATTTGCACCGATTTGAACCGATTTGCATTGATTTGCACCGATTTGCATCTGATTTGCACCGATTTGCACCGATTTGCACCGATTTGCACCGATTTGCACCGATTTGCACTGATTTGCACCGATCTGCACCGATTTGCATAGATTTGCACTGATTTGTATTAATTTGTATCGATTTGTACTTATTTGTATTGTTAAAGTTATTATACATAATTCAGGAATCAGTGAAAATGCACAATTCTCAATGTTACTTGTAATTTAGTTTATAAGAATATTGTTTTTTTTTTATTATTAATGTTAAATAATTTTTTCTATATTTCAATTAATGTTTAATAAAAAAACAGACTTTAAAAATGTGTGTATAAATATTATACTTGTTTCAATGCAAACTAACAAAATTTACGCTACAGTGAATTGCTTCGTTTTGCATTGCCTCGAATCGTTTCGCCTTGCCTCGTTTTGATTCGTTATGTTTTTTTTCTTTTGTCTGGTTTTGTATTGTTTTGTTCAGTTTTGTTTTGTTTTGTTTCGTTTTGTTTTGTTTTGTTTCGTTTTTTTTTGTTCTGCTTTGTTTATTACTGTTATGTTATGTTGTGTTTCGTTCTGATTGTTTAAGTAATTCAGCATAATTCAAAATTTGTAAAATACACTATTTTTTCAGTTACTTTTAATTTGGTTTATGAGAATATTAACATTGTTAAATAATTATTTCTATTTTGGAATTGATGTTAAATAAAAAAAAACAAATTCTAGAAATGTGCGTTTAAATATTGCACTTGTTTTAATGCGAACTCACAAAATTCACGCTAGAGTGTATAAAATAAATTTGAAATAGTCTTTAGTTTAAATTATCGTAGAAAAATCGCATAGCTATAGCGAATTGTAAATTTGCACCAATTTGCATCGATTTGCACCGATTTGCACTGATTTGCACAGATTTGCACATTTGCACAATTTGCACCGATTTGCACAAATTTGCACCGATTTGCACCGATTTGAACCATTTGCACTGATTTGCACGATTTGCACGATTTGCACCGATTTGCACTGATTTGCACCGATTTGCATCGATTTGCACCGATTTGCATCGATTTGCACGATTTGCACCGATTTGCATTGATTTGCACTGATTTGCATCGATTTGCATATTTGCATCGATTTGCACTGATTTGTATTAATTTGTATCGATTTGTACTTATTTGTATTGTTAAAGTTATTATACATAATTCAGAATCAGTGAAAATGCACAATTCTCAATGTTACTTGTAATTTAGTTTATAAGAATATTGTTTTTTTTTTATTATTAATGTTAAATAATTTTTTCTATATTTCAATTAATGTTTAATAAAAAAACAGACTTTAAAAATGTGTGTATAAATATTATACTTGTTTCAATGCAAACTAACAAAATTTACGCTACAGTGAATTGCTTCGTTTTGCATTGCCTTGAATCGTTTCGCCTTGCCTCGTTTTGATTCGTTATGTTTTTTTTCTTTTGTCTGGTTTTGTATTGTTTTGTTCAGTTTTGTTTTGTTTTGTTTCGTTTTGTTTTGTTTTGTTCGTTTTTTTTGTTCTGCTTTGTTTATTACTGTTATGTTATGTTGTGTTTCGTTCTGATTGTTTAAGTAATTCAGCATAATTCAAAATTTGTAAAATACACTATTTTTTCAGTTACTTTTAATTTGGTTTATGAGAATATTAACATTGTTAAATAATTATTTCTATTTTGGAATTGATGTTAAATAAAAAAAAACAAATTCTAGAAATGTGCGTTTAAATATTGCACTTGTTTTAATGCGAACTCACAAAATTCACGCTAGAGTGTATAAAATAAATTTGAAATAGTCTTTAGTTTAAATTATCGTAGAAAAATCGCATAGCTATAGCGAATTGTAAATTTGCACCAATTTGCATCGATTTGCACCGATTTGCACTGATTTGCACAGATTTGCACCAATTTGCACAAATTTGCACCGATTTGCACCGATTTGCACCGATTTGCACCGATTTGCATTTGCACCGATTTGCATCTGATTTGCACCGATTTGCACCGATTTGCACCGATTTGCACCGATTTGCACCGATTTGCACTGATTTGCACCGATTCTGCACCGATTTGCATCGATTTGCACTGATTTGTATTAATTTGTATCGATTTGTACTTATTTGTATTGTTAAAGTTATTATACATAATTCAGAATCAGTGAAAATGCACAATTCTCAATGTTACTTGTAATTTAGTTTATAAGAATATTGTCTTTTTTTTATTATTAATGTTAAATAATTTTTTCTATATTTCAATTAATGTTTAATAAAAAAACAGACTTTAAAAATGTGTGTATAAATATTATACTTGTTTCAATGCAAACTAACAAAATTTACGCTACAGTGAATTGCTTCGTTTTGCATTGCCTTGAATCGTTTCGCCTTGCCTCGTTTTGATTCGTTATGTTTTTTTTCTTTTGTCTGGTTTTGTATTGTTTTGTTCAGTTTTGTTTTGTTTTGTTTCGTTTTGTTTTGTTTTGTTCGTTTTTTTTGTTCTGCTTTGTTTATTACTGTTATGTTATGTTGTGTTTCGTTCTGATTGTTTAAGTAATTCAGCATAATTCAAAATTTGTAAAATACACTATTTTTTCAGTTACTTTTAATTTGGTTTATGAGAATATTAACATTGTTAAATAATTATTTCTATTTTGGAATTGATGTTAAATAAAAAAAAACAAATTCTAGAAATGTGCGTTTAAATATTGCACTTGTTTTAATGCGAACTCACAAAATTCACGCTAGAGTGTATAAAATAAATTTGAAATAGTCTTTAGTTTAAATTATCGTAGAAAAATCGCATAGCTATAGCGAATTGTAAATTTGCACCAATTTGCATCGATTTGCACCGATTTGCACTGATTTGCACAGATTTGCACCAATTTGCACAAATTTGCACCGATTTGCACCGATTTGCACCGATTTGCATTGATTTGCACCGATTTGCTCTGATTTGCACCGATTTGCACCGATTTGCACCGATTTGCACTGATTTGCACCGATTTGCACTGATTTGCACCGATCTGCACCGATTTGCATAGATTTGCACTGATTTGTATTAATTTGTATCGATTTGTACTTATTTGTATTGTTAAAGTTATTATACATAATTCAGAATCAGTGAAAATGCACAATTCTCAATGTTACTTGTAATTTAGTTTATAAGAATATTGTTTTTTTTTTATTATTAATGTTAAATAATTTTTTCTATATTTCAATTAATGTTTAATAAAAAAACAGACTTTAAAAATGTGTGTATAAATATTATACTTGTTTCAATGCAAACTAACAAAATTTACGCTACAGTGAATTGCTTCGTTTTGCATTGCCTTGAATCGTTTCGCCTTGCCTCGTTTTGATTCGTTATGTTTTTTTTCTTTTGTCTGGTTTTGTATTGTTTTGTTCAGTTTTGTTTTGTTTTGTTTCGTTTTGTTTTGTTTTGTTTCGTTTTTTTTTGTTCTGCTTTGTTTATTACTGTTATGTTATGTTGTGTTTCGTTCTGATTGTTTAAGTAATTCAGCATAATTCAAAATTTGTAAAATACACTATTTTTTCAGTTACTTTTAATTTGGTTTATGAGAATATTAACATTGTTAAATAATTATTTCTATTTTGGAATTGATGTTAAATAAAAAAAACAAATTCTAGAAATGTGCGTTTAAATATTGCACTTGTTTTAATGCGAACTCACAAAATTCACGCTAGAGTGTATAAAATAAATTTGAAATAGTCTTTAGTTTAAATTATCGTAGAAAAATCGCATAGCTATAGCGAATTGTAAATTTGCACCAATTTGCATCGATTTGCACCGATTTGCACTGATTTGCACAGATTTGCACCAATTTGCACAAATTTGCACCGATTTGCACCGATTTGCACCGATTTGCATTGATTTGCACCGATTTGCATCTGATTTGCACCGATTTGCACCGATTTGCACCGATTTGCACGATTTGCACCGATTTGCACTGATTTGCACCGATTCTGCACCGATTTGCATAGATTTGCACTGATTTGTATTAATTTGTATCGATTTGTACTTATTTGTATTGTTAAAGTTATTATACATAATTCAGAATCAGTGAAAATGCACAATTCTCAATGTTACTTGTAATTTAGTTTATAAGAATATTGTTTTTTTTTCTATTATTAATGTTAAATAATTTTTTCTATATTTCAATTAATGTTTAATAAAAAAACAGACTTTAAAAATGTGTGTATAAATATTATACTTGTTTCAATGCAAACTAACAAAATTTACGCTACAGTGAATTGCTTCGTTTTGCATTGCCTCGAATCGTTTCGCCTTGCCTCGTTTTGATTCGTTATGTTTTTTTTCTTTTGTCTGGTTTTGTATTGTTTTGTTCAGTTTTGTTTTGTTTTGTTTCGTTTTGTTTTGTTTTGTTTCGTTTTTTTTTGTTCTGCTTTGTTTATTACTGTTATGTTATGTTGTGTTTCGTTCTGATTGTTTAAGTAATTCAGCATAATTCAAAATTTGTAAAATACACTATTTTTTCAGTTACTTTTAATTTGGTTTATGAGAATATTAACATTGTTAAATAATTATTTCTATTTTGGAATTGATGTTAAATAAAAAAAAACAAATTCTAGAAATGTGCGTTTAAATATTGCACTTGTTTTAATGCGAACTCACAAAATTCACGCTAGAGTGTATAAAATAAATTTGAAATAGTCTTTAGTTTAAATTATCGTAGAAAAATCGCATAGCTATAGCGAATTGTAAATTTGCACCAATTTGCATCGATTTGCACCGATTTGCACTGATTTGCACAGATTTGCACCAATTTGCACAAATTTGCACCGATTTGCACATTTGCACCGATTTGCACCGATTTGACCATTTGCACTGATTTGCACTGATTTGCACCGATTTGCACCGATTTGCACTGATTTGCACTGATTTGCACCGATTTGCATCGATTTGCACCGATTTGCATCGATTTGCACAGATTTGCACCGATTTGCATTGATTTGCACATTTGCCGATTTGATCATTTGCATCGATTTGCACTGATTTGTATTAATTTGTATCGATTTGTACTTATTTGTATTGTTAAAGTGATTATACATAATTCAGGAATCAGTGAAAATGCACAATTCTCAATGTTACTTGTAATTTAGTTTATAAGAATATTGTCTTTTTTTTATTATTAATGTTAAATAATTTTTTCTATATTTCAATTAATGTTTAATAAAAAAACAGACTTTAAAAATGTGTGTATAAATATTATACTTGTTTCAATGCAAACTAACAAAATTTACGCTACAGTGAATTGCTTCGTTTTGCATTGCCTTGAATCGTTTCGCCTTGCCTCGTTTTGATTCGTTATGTTTTTTTTCTTTTGTCTGGTTTTGTATTGTTTTGTTCAGTTTTGTTTTGTTTTGTTTCGTTTTTTTTTGTTCTGCTTTGTTTATTACTGTTATGTTATGTTGTGTTTTGTTCTGATTGTTTAAGTAATTCAGCATAATTCAAAATTTGTAAAATACACAATTTTTTCATGTTACTTTTAATTTGGTTTAT
>NW_027122118.1:0-17348 GCF_030686945.1 Centruroides vittatus
GCCAGACAAACAGACGACAGTGGACATTTTTAAGTGTACAATGTTTTTAAATGTAGCCGAATAAATTATTTCGTAATTTGAGAAAATGGGGTGATGTGATAATATTTTGTGAACTGCTTCATTAAATCTTCTGCCTGGACCAGTTATTTTACCGCAAATACGAAAATCAAAAACGCTATTGATCATTTACTTAGATACTGAAAATGTTCTTTTAAATTTGATAATCGTCTGTTTCAGCATGCAAATTGTTTTTTTTTTTTTTTTTTTTTATGAGGCCAACAGTGGTGTATTCACTCGAATATTTCACTTATAACCAACGTTGTGTTCTACTTTAGAATACTAGATATCATTTTTTTTCATCTTTCTCCATTTTTCGAAAATTTTCCTCTACTTTATTTCATTTTCTAAACTTGTTTTCTTTATTTGAAAAACTTTACTTTGTTTTATGATAATTTCTCATTTCTTTCTGCAATTCTTTTACTAAATAAAATATAAAATGTATAATATTGCACGAAATACATTTGTGATATATTCGTAACAGAGTTTTCATATTTTTGTTTCATATTTTATCAGCATAGTTTTTCTACAACAAAAGAGCCGTAATTAAAAAACAAATGCTTGTACCCAGTTTCTGTTTTTGTCTTTGCGGTTTGCATGACTTTTTCATTATTGACGTAACATTCCTCATTGTGTCATAATATCTCTTAATTGTAGCATATTCCGATAAGTAGTGCACTTCTGGAAAATAACACATTACTCAGAACCATTGTAGAGCTTATATAATAAGAATAAGAGTACGATATACAATACACATGATTTCGTTCAGAAAGAGTTAGTATAACACATGATACACATATTACGTAGATAACAGTAAAAATAACGTCCGCAATTTGTCCACAGTTGATAATTGTTATGTTATAATACAAAATTTTGTGATTGATCCGAATGTTGAATTTCTGAAAATAAACTAGAAACGAGTTACTCAACTATCTAGATAACACTTAAAATTTTCATCCATTACTACATTTTACTTAAAGTCCTTTTTTATATATTTATCTATTATTAAATGACAAAAAGTTTAATTTTGACTGTAAAATGGGTGTTATAAGACAAGTGTAAATGCTAATAACGAGTAAAATTGTCATTAAATCCGCCAGTAATGGAGATACCTACGATCCCCTTTATTTTCTGACGCATGGATTTTTAGCCACCTAAATTAAACATATCAATCTCCCTAATACACAAACCTATCTGTAAAATTTCAGAAATTTTCAACAAAAAGCACAAAATTTATTAAGCTTTAAATAGAATGAACAAATCGTGCCCTACGCACAGCAACATCCGTACATACTAATGTTACCCAAGTTTGTTTTATTTGTAGACGTTTGAATGTGTTTTAAGTCACAAATGTAATAATCTGGACAGAGTTATTTCTTGATCGATCGTCACACTTTTACTCTGTTATATATAACAGTCGCAAAAGTAAAAATTCGATTTCCATTTTCG
Organism: Centruroides vittatus; assembly: GCF_030686945.1. Lineage (NCBI taxonomy): Eukaryota > Metazoa > Arthropoda > Arachnida > Scorpiones > Buthidae > Centruroides > Centruroides vittatus. Next base: position 1,507 of record NW_027122118.1, read on the forward strand.
TAACAACAGCAGTAATACACTTCTTTTCTATAACTTTAGTCTCACGCAATAAAATTAATAAATATTGTTGTGCATTAGAATAAATTAAGTTTAATTAAAACTATTGATTTGCATTTAATTACAATTTCTCAATAATAATAAATGAAATTAGCGGTAGGATTATCGCGTGCCAAACTGAAGAGTTTTTCTTCAAACACTGATTAAATTAAAGAATTCATCGACCCAATCGTTAACTATTTCTCTTAGTTTTTTTGACAGAATGTTTGCCAACTTTCATAATGAAGACCGATAAAAGCACCCATTTTTGCTCATAACTCCAAGAAATTATAAAACATCACAAAACCTATAATACAGAGTGAGGAAAATGTAACTTAACATCTTTGCTACAGAATTAACTTTTGCCATAATTAGCTCATGTCAGAAATCAATTACTCAAAGGTAGAAACGGACTGATGTGAGTTACACGTATAGCAGCCATCTTGATGTCGGCCATATTCAATGCAACTGCAAAACTGTAAATAGAAAAGAAATCATGTGACACATTATTTAAAATCAGGACCTCTCAAGAAATTGGTTGCTGAAAAATTTTATTGACCTACCTCTAACGATTACGAAGTTTTGCACGTTACATGACGTGCTCAATGTACATACTTTGGGCACATTCTATATTCTGTAGTAGGGTTGTTTATTGACTTTCTTCCCACCCTGTACTAAACTTACTATGGTGCTGTCAATAGGAAAATGTAAATCAATAATTGTTGTTCGTTTTGTATAAGTAAAAGTAAAAACCACACTGGACTTTTTGTATTAAATAGTTTTCAAAACTTTTTGAAAATTCGAAAAATCTGAAAATTATGCCATAAAAATAAAAAATTTGATACGAAATAAAACGGGTGATTGGGTCAAAGATTGGCGTTTCTAGTGTAAAATAAAAGAAAAATGTATTTAACATTTTCGTTTCTTTAATTAAATTCGTAGATTTTATTTAATTTAATAAAAAAAAAAACTCCGATAAAGAAACAACTGAGTTTTCTTATTTTATTGTAAGCGTTTGTCATCCAAAGTTTCTGGATGCTATGAAATGAACAGAAGTGCTTGTTTCTTGGATAATTCTTAAATGTAACATGGTCAATAGCTTATTGTGACAACCTCACAATGCTGTGCTGAGATTTTTAATTTATTTAATTTTTAATATATCTTTTCCACCGGAAAATAGTAGTTGTAAATATTAGTTCCTTTCCTCTGTACATAATACATTTTCAGGTAGCAATAGATTTATGCCGGTAAAATATCTATTTTCTTTTACGGAAAACTTTGAATTGAACTAACAAGACTTCCGGTTTGCATAGAAAATTCGCATGTAATTAATCAAGATTTTATTAATCGTAGGTATTATTCACTAAGAAGAGATAACTGACTCTGAAATCACGCCATTTTCAATTTTACAAGGCAACTTAAAGTGTGCTCGATTTAATTTCAATTGTTTTTTAGTTTAGTCCATTTGAAATAGGTTGACACCTGATAAGAATAAATCGACACTCGATAGATTTTACAATCACTTCATCAGCGCAGTTTGATTGGTTCTGTTTAATCGGTACTCATTACGTCAAACACTATATACGGCGCATTTATTTATGCAGCGCTCGAGAAGCGCTTTACAGCTAATTCTCTGAAATCCGTTTCTAAATGGCCAACGCTGCTCGTGACGTCATTTTGCTACACTTTCGCTGTATAAAAAAACGCGATCTACTTGTCATGAAACACAAACGTCATAGTAGTCAAAAAATATATAGAATTATTTGCGTTGGTACTACACCAGAACAAGAATGAAGCCAGAAATACTCTGTACGTTAACGATAATTTCTTTTTTTGCAGTTACAAAAGGTAGCATGGAAGAAGGTGAGTAAAATAGAATTATTTTCCGAAGTGTTTTTAGTCGCTAATTATGGTATATTACGAGATTTATCTTAGAAATAAAGGTTTTAACGTAAAGCGTAACGCATATTTAATTCTTGTTTCGCGGTAGTATATATGTTAGGCTCAAAGAACAAAAACGCTCATTGAGAGAAAAAACGTCCACAACGTTTTTTGATCCTAACATGTATACGTAATATTCAAAATAATTACTAATATTCTTTATAAATTTTTTTATTGTAAATCGTACAGTTTAGGTGGTATTACCGTGAATTAAATAGACTTTATTTTATAAAACAATATCAAAGGATTTCTTACATTGTTAATGTAAAGTGCACAATGGCGTTTGTTTTTGTGAATATTATATTTTTTTGATCAATCACAACTGTCTTAATATAATCGTTCATTTTTGGAAAACTATTTTTTACACAAAAGTCAACTATTGTTATTAAGTTGCAATTTGAAAAATTCTAGATCTACAAATTTCTATACCTAATTGTCCTTTTTTAAAATCGAGAACGAATTTCGACAGATGAAAACTGAGAAAAAATTTGGAAAGACGACGCCCCAATGAATTACACACGAACATCCGGTTTGTACCAAAAGTCACATTATTTCAATTCAAATACTTGAAAGGCGTTACATAGATAACAGACAAGATTCTGTTGCTAACAGGAAAAGTATGACGTACAGCTGCAAGGCAGTACTAATTTGAGGTAAAGAGCATATAGTTTCAATTAAATAAATTAAAAATACGATAAAAAATTGCAGCCCGGCCTTGTGACGATATCATTATAAATATTCGTTCGTTTTCACCATGTTTGTATTAATTGAAGTTGTCTCTGTAAAATTCGTTTGTACAACATTATTATATATTGTTCAGTCATATAAACTCTTGTTTCGATTTTAACTATTTTTGTTTTCTAAATTAAAGTTTTTTCACATTAGTCAAGTTACTTGAATTGAACAACTCGAAATCACTTAACTAATATGAACCTGTTATTTACTTGAGTTGAAATATGAAATAATAAAAGTTTGTTTCAAGATCGAACTGCAGTTAACGTTCTTTGAAATTTTACTTGTCTCGAATAACAACTTGAATGAGACTTCTACTTTAACTCTTGCTGATATCGGTTCTCATATTGATTTTTTCTGTATCTAATTGACAGTCATACTGATTAGATCATATGAATAAAAATATGCTATTCATAGCTAATTTTCTCTAGTGGTTCGCATTTGTTCAGTCAAATACCGATTGATTCTTTTACAGAATGTTCGTTGGAATACCAAATCGTTCGAGTTTGAAACAATTCGAATACCGAGGCATTGCTGTATTTTTTTTCTCATCTTTTTCGAATAATTACTTATCTACGGTTATAAAAAATTAATTACATAAATAAATGTTTAAATAAACTTTACGGAGATTAATCTATAAAAACAGAACATGGTGGCAGTCTTAAAAGCTAAGATCTGAAAGCAAAGAGGATGACGAAGACAACAACCGGTTGATAGAAAGCAAGAACAAAAAAAAAAGAACTTTTCGCTGTCAGTTTCATCTAAGAAAATCTGACGAAAGAAAAAAAATAAATTGAAAATTTTAAATTCGAAAATCCATCAACAAATTTTAGATAACACGCTTGCTTAGTTGAATACAAAAATACCAAACAAAGAAGTTTGCACTTAATAGCTGTGAAAATTTTTACGGGGAATTACAATGCTAGTTGGGGACGCTTTCAGCGCCCGCGTCCTGTAAACATCTCCCAAGGCACTCAAAGGACCAAACTGACATTGTAATAACCGTCGATGGTTGTAATGTAAGTTTACATACGCTGGAAGAGGACATCGAACCAGAACTCCAGGTAGCATAATGGGCAACATATCTGCACAATAAGCTTGGAATTGTGGAGTCGAGTCCCGCTTTAGGCGGATTCTTTTCTTCCAGTAATTCTAAATTATTTAGTTAAATTTATCAAGACGTAACGCCTAACTCTAGTGAAAAATTGTACGGGAAAATTTTCCAATTTTTTATTTGTGTTAGATCGAAACCATGCTGTACAAGGGATACCTGTATATAATAATTACATTCGTATCTAATTACGAAATTGGCACCCTTCTTTGTTAGTGCTGCTGTAGGAACAAATTTTATTATGATACATTATGTGCTATTTCGTTTTCTACATCATTATATTATTTTGTAAACATTTCATTTTTTGATTTAGACACTTAGTCACAAACTTGAACTATATCTCGATGAATCGTTTTATTAAGACTTACTTCATTGTAATGTACCGTACAGTACATAAACCCCTTTTAACATGTGAGCTAGAATATAAAAAATAAACGTGTAATTTTAAGTTCGGCACCACGTAAAGATGTCACATCAGGATGGACACCAATGGGCCTCATAGGCAAATGTTCAGCCCAAGTTCGGACAGGTGCACTGCGTGTCTCGCTGCCCTTGCCACTCGCTGACACCAAAAATATAACGCTAACCTAGATATATATTTTAATTTATATGAATGTTTAACGTCAATAATATACAGCCTATCTACAACCTGAAGGTCCATTCTAAATATTGGTAAAAAATTTTTTGAAATCGGATGAGTAGTTTTGGAGATTACCTCTAACGTCCAAACTTAAAAACTTTACCTCTTTATATTTTCAGTATAGATGCAGAACGACTGAAATCTAGTTTTCTATTGCTAATATCAGAAAGAAAATGATTGATCCTGTAGATAGTATTATAATTATGTAAGAATATTAATCACCTTAAATTACATTATATACGTTTTTAAAACAATGTTTTGAAAGTCAAACAATTAAATTTAATTTTTTTCTTTGCTAATGTCAATGCGAAATCCAGCCCTTTATATATAACATGTTATTGTTCAATCGACCTAGTAAATAACAGTATATTTTCTAGATACATTATTTTAACATTTTTCTTGGGATATAATTAGGTGACAGCTGAAAGGATGTGAAAATCTGCCTTTACAATTTTTTATTACTGTCTAATGAAACGTATTGCATAAGAATATTATAGCATACTCTTTTAAGAAAATATCATGTCATCTTTGATGTCTGATCACTTATTGCTATGCCAGCTATATACGTTTAAGTGAAGTGCGCTGTATCTGCATGTATATTTTAAGATATATATTTAATACTTAATTGCTTTCTCTGTTCCCTTTAAAATTTGTTTTATATGTTTTCGTAAGAAACGATAAAAGAGTCAGCGCAGGAGTTATCACGCTTCACAACAGTGAACAAATTGTGCCCACCACACACACATAAATATATACAAAAATTACCTCGAATTTTTTTGTATTCCTCCACGTTTAAACATTTGTCCAAACAAGTGCACAAATGTAAAAATCTGGGGAAGGGTCTCCAGATTGCCAAACTTTCCCTGTAGAAAGTAAAAATACGATTTCCATTTTGATAACGACAGCAATAATACACTTATTTTCAATAATTTATGTCGCACGCGATAGAATTAAAAATTATTGTTAAGCACTATAATAAATTAAGTTTAATTAAAATTATTGATTTTCATTTAATTAAAGTTCCTGAATAATCTTCCAATTCAAAAAATCAACCCTTCATGAAATAAAAATGAAAAAATTCGAAGGAAAGTGAATGGCACTGGCAGATTTATTCACCTTCAATTTGAAAACAACTTGTATATATCTAAAAATTCCTTCTATCCGCTGTCTGGCTGTCTATCTCTTTTCCTTTAACTTCTAGAAGGCAGTTAGACAGATAAAAGCAAAAATTAGTTATATAAATATTCGCGGCACAACGCCCCAACTAATTATATAAGTACTTCCTCTATATAACGGAAGTGACGTTATTTGAATTCAAATTTTTTTCCTGAAAACATGTTAGATACGACTCTATTGTTAACAGTTAAAGTATGATGTACAGGAAGAAGACATTACTAACTTGGGGTGGAAAGCATATAATTTTAATTAAATAAATTAAAAATATGATAAATAATGCATATTGTCATTGTGACAGTGTCAACAAATAATTGCTCATTAACATACCTTTTGAGAAAAGAAAATATTAGACCAAATGAAGAATTGTTTATCTTGATTAAATCAGCATGTTTAATTATAATTGGTGTATATTTGTGTGGAATGGTTTATTTTATGAATACTTTTTTGAAAAATTTTTCAATTTTCAATTAATGAATGTATATGAAGTCAAACATAATGGAAATAATGAAAGTTAAATTTTATAGTATAATTCAGATATGTTGATAATAATAATAATAATAATGTTTTTGTAATATTTAAACATAACATGCGGTTATGTAGTCTATAATCTAATAATAACAAGAAATTTTAATTTTATAAATTCTCATTACTGTTTAAATTACGTTATTTTTTAAAATTCTTTCTAAATTACAAATTTTTGAAATAGGATACTCGAGTAATTTTTTTATAATATATGTGTGTATTTTAACACTTTTATTCAGAGCTATTTTTATGATGTACTGTACAGTAGATTTTAATTCTTTATCCACAGATAATTATACGCATTCTCTGACTTCAATATACTTTTTGTTCACAAGTTTAACACTGACTTATAAATTTAGCTGCAGCAGTATAGCGTGCCGAATTAAAACGGTTTTTTTTTGGTCAGATATTGATTAAAGTGATAGAATTTATTGACCTAATTGTTTACTATTTCTGTTAGGTTTGCTGTCAAAATGTTTACCAAATTTTATTATGAAAATCAATAAAAGCAGCCAATTTTGCATATAACTCTAAAAAATTATAATAACAACCACAAATACAGAGTGGGGAAAAACGACATTTAACACTGTTACAGAATATAAAATGTACTCAAAGTTAATTGGCTTTTGTCAAGAAAATATTACATTAAGGGGGAAACCGATTGATGTGAGTTACACGCTCGGGAGCAATCTTAATTTCGGAGAAATTAAATGCAATTCCAAAAATGTAAATGGGAAGAAATCATGTAACACATCATTTAGAATCAGAGTATTACAAGGAATTCATTGCTGAAAAACTTTATTGACCTATTTCCAAAGGTTACGTAGTTATGCATAATGTTACATGATGTGCTAAATGTATATTCTTTGAGTACAATGTGTATTCTGAAGCATTGGTGTTATGTTACTTTCTTCCTACTCTGTACTCATCTTACTACTGTGCTATTAATAGGAAAATTTAAACCAATAATTGTTGTTCCCTTCTATAAATAAAAGAGAAAATTAAGCAGTTAGTTACTAGGAATTAATCAAATTAAATTTTAAACTGTATATTCAAAATTCCATATAACCTCCAGATGGGTCAAGAATGACCCTTACTTGAGGGTATATGGAAATTTTCAAAGATAATGTTTATTCAGTGTGGACTATTTGTTAAATAGTAATAAAAATTTTGTGAAATCTCGTAAAATCTGAAAATTCTGCAGCAGTAATTAAAAATTAGATACAAGATTAAAGAGCAGAATGGATCAGAGATTGGCGATTCTTGTATGAAATAAAACAAAAATCTATTTTATCAGTTCTGTTTTTTTAAATTGATAGATTTTATTGAATTTAGTAAAGATAACCCGATCCAAAAACAACTAAACTCTGCTCGTCACTATTGTCTTGTTTTTCACATTGTTTTTGCAATTTGTTACCTTGGAAATTTTCGTAGTTACTCATTAAGAAGGAACAAGTCTCTGAAATCACACCAGTTTCAATATTACAAGGGAAGATAACGTGTGCTCGATATAATGTCAATTGTTCTTTACTTTAATCCGATTGAAATACATTTATATCTGATGTAACTGAATCGATACTCAATAGATTTTACAATCACTTTATCAACGCTGTTCAATTGGTTCTCTTTAATCGCCACTCATTACGGCAAACAGGATATAATTGTCATGTGAACAGAAACGTCATAGTAATCGAAGTTGCAACGACGGATTTTGGTCGAAATGCACCACCCGTGATTTCTCCATGTTAATTGAAGACGACTTTTTGGAACCAGGTTTGCCTCCCAGTATCGATAACGCATTGAAATTTGCTGTAAAATTAGGCATACAGCCGACCGAGTCCGTTTGCATTCATTGCGATTCTTTATGCAAATTATACTATCGGAGTAATAGAGAAAGCTGTTTCTTGCGATGTAGTAAGTGCGGAACGAAGACCTCTGCCTTTGATGAAACATTTAAAAGTAAATTTGGCCACGTTTCTTGGAGTTGCATTCTGTCGTTTATATGGCACTAACTATGTCTGGAATGTACGGCGACGACCTCGGCGATTGCGGCGGGCAAATCCAGAAAAACGGGAGTCGATTGGTCCAATCACATACGGTTGTTATTGCTTATAGCTTTGAGTAATTTGACATCGTTTAAAAAAGGAGTGCCGAATAAAACAGTGGAAATCGACGAGACCGTAATATGTAAAAGAAAGTACGAGAAAGGGCGTATATTTAAAAATACGTTCGGAAAGGAAAAAAAGATAGGAAGAAGCAGGCAACCACCATCGAAAAGTGAGTATAAAAATTCTTTATTTTTTTATTGTTTATTTCGGTTAATATCCGCGGAGTGTGCAGAGAAATTCAAGATGGCGGCCGGAAACGCAGCCATCTTGAATGGAGGGAAAATTTTTTCCCCTGTCGCAGTCTCCAACGTAGGGAAAAATTTCCCCCGCCGCCATTTTGGATCCTAGGGTAACATTAACCTAATTTTTAAAATAATTTCTAATGTTATTTATAATAAATACTTTTATATGATAAATCGCACAGTTTAGGGTTTATTACAGTTAATTAAGTAAAGATTATTTTATAAAATAGTATGAAAAGTTTTCTTACGTTGTTAATCTAAAATGCACAATGACGTTCGTTTTTGTAGATATTATATTTTTTGTTCTGGTCATCTGGTCATTTATTTTCAAAAAGCTGCGATTTACAAAAATGTAAACTATTGTTATTGAGGCGCAATTTCAAAAATTCTAGATTTACAAATTTCTATACCTAATTTCTATAGGTTCGAGTATTTTTATTTTCATGTCTTACGAGTTGTATTTAACATAGAGTTGAAATCTAAACCCTTATTATCATATAAATGTACTGTACTTGCATATTTTTATCTATTCTTATGTTATAAGTGGACACAAAAGAACCCAAAGGACAGACTAACTCCAAAATTGAAAATATTAAAATTACGAGGAAATATTAATTGGACATCGTTACAATGTCGGACTGCAATTTAAATCATGTTTTATATTTATTTAATTTAAAATATATGTTGTCCACCTTAAATTAGTGATGTCTTGCTTCGGTACATCGTACTTTCCGTTAGATAAGATTCGTGCTGATCATATACGTAACTGTTTTTGAAGAGAAAATTTTGAATTAAAATAACGTTATATAACTTGTATAACATATGCAGTTAGCCAAAACCTTGTGTTCCTTTGATTTCCACATCTGGTTTTGGTTGTTATCTATATAACACTGTTTTCGCCGAGATTAATGTGAGGCATAGATGAAACTGTGTCTTCTTAAGTCTGCAAATAATAATGTCCTGTTATTAACATATGCAGAACGACTGATTCCAGTTTATTGTTGCTAATATTAGTAAAGAAATTGAATAATTCAGTAAATAATATTATAATTATATAAGAATTAATCACCTTACTTGCCATTACAAATGTTTTTAAAACAATGTTTTGAAGTTCGAACAAGTGAACTACATTTTTTACTTTGCTTCTGTCAATGCGGGATACAGCCCTTTATATATAACACGTTATTGTTCAATCTTCCTACCAAATATCAGTATATTTTCTAGATATATTATTTTAACATTTTTTTAGGGATATAATTAAATGACTGCTGAAAAAATGTGAACATTTAGTTGAATGAAACATATCGCCTAAGAATGTAAGTACCATACTCTTTTAAAGAAATATCATGTGATCTTTAATGCCTGATCACTTATTGCTATGCCAGTTTTCTATGAGAACGTTTAAGTTTAAGTACGCTGCATCATTATATATATTTTATGATATTTATTTAATACCTAATTGCTTTCTCTGTGTCCTTTGAAACTTGTTTGATGTACTTTTGTAAGAAACGATATACGTGTCCGTGTATTAGAAAAGTGGCCAATGAAAGGGTTTAAGAAATCTTCAATAACTTCTCATCGCACAAAGAGCCCTGTAGCATCGTACGCAGGGCGGTTACGTACTATAAGATTACAAATAGACCATTGTAAATTATCTTTAAAATACTTCTCTCTTGTGCTGTAAGCTGTTCTATAAATGCTAACGACACGAGGTTCTTTGAAACAGACTGCTCGATTATTAGGTACTCTTTTAATTAACTGTCAAACATAGGGAAAAAAATTCGATAAAGAGAAACGCACATACCGCTTCATTTTAATTGTTCTCTTAAGAGAGTGTTTTTTTAGAGAACGTCATTATATTTATATTATTAGAACAAAAATTATTTTTGTTTGTCGAAAAATAAAAATATAATAATGACATTTCAGGTCTAAGATTGGCCTTAGTTTACCGCTAGACATATAGCACAGGACATCAAATTAAACTTAGAAAAACACTATTTTATTTTCAGAATGCATTTCGGTCATGGAATCCCTTATCAGCTTTTTCGCTACAAAATTAAAAGGAGGTTAACAATTTTAAAGTACTATAATTGACACAAATGAAAAAAGACTGTAGACTTAAATTTAACATGTCGATTCGATGTTCAGAACATTAAAAGATTGAACACGCCATAAAACCAAAATATTATACATAACAGAAGGGAAGTGCTGATACAATAAAACAGAATAATAAACTAAGGTAAACTAGGTAACTAAGTAAAAATATACATTGTTAAAACAAAATAATAAGCAGATTTACAATAAAGCGAATAATGTCACAAGATGATTCGAAGTACATTCCAGAATGGCCGTCACTCTCTCCCTTATCCATTTTCACATTTTTTTCGCCATCCCCACACTCGGTCATGCATACCACGATTTGTGTAATTTTTGGCTGAAATTATTATTCATGATTTTCTCTTTGATTTTTATTATTTTTGAGCGTTCATACTATCTTCTTTTATAAGTATATGATTCCTTTTTAACTATTTTGAAAGTATTCTTTACAATTTGATAGCCTTCTTTATTACAGTGGACGGCTACAGCCGAGTTATTATTATTGTACTCTATGGCAGAGATATTGTGAGATCTGAACGTAAAATTATAATAATTGTTTCCTATATTGAATTGGAAATTTTCCTATTATAAACATCCTGGTTAGAAAAGGTCCTGGCCGAGAAAATATGCGTCCCCGGCCGTATAACTGTCAACTATCCATTGTTCTTACTCTGAGTACAGATCATCTTGCAACTTAAGTTTATAGTTAGCGCCCGAATTCGCCGTATTTTTTTCAATCCCAGGAACACCTGTGACCTAATCACATTCACGTGACCAACTTTCCCAGCAGAAAACTATATAATATATTCCTTTCCTCCCCCGAGAGAGATTCAATCATTGACCTAGATCACGTCACGATCTAGTCCATCTTGTCCTTGTGCCTGACGAAAAATTTTACTTTGTGCCTCTAGAGTTACCGACTCTGGCCCTTTAAAAAAAGTACCGATCTTTGTGACCGACGTAGTATTTGAAATACTGATGTTCTAAGAGGTATGGAACCCATCTATGTGAGCTCTCTCTCTCTCTTCGCGTGGTAGGAATATATAGCTTTTTATATATGTCACCGCTTTAATGTCAGATTTGCGTAACGTATTTTTTTCATTAAATTGTTGTTATCCTGTTACATGGTGTCTTGTTTGCTCGAATATTCGCTTATCGCCTTACCACGACTCCACCTTCCCTCCTACACTCGACCGGATAAAAAGTAGTCCCGTCCCTACGGGATCCCTATCGACAAATAAGCAATCTCTGACTCGTGAGCAAGTCCCTCCGACTTGTTAGCCGGAATTAGACAGAGGTCTGACCTCGTCGTTCCTCCTCGGTACACACAATATGTTCTTTAAAAGGAACCTTTAATTTTCCTACTAGTTACCTTAATGTAAAATTAGGGTGTGGTACAGTCGCATTCTAATTTGTAGATAACGATTTTTGGTCCCATACGTCCTCACTGTTACGTACAGTACGTTTATTTTCTTATGTGTAAGCTGTTGTAATGTTCGGGTACCAAAATAATACCATAATTATTTAATTTACTTTTAATCCTTTCAAAAATATTCATTACGTATGGGATTTTAAAAATTTTATAAGCTGTGTTGTCAACTGGTTATTTGTGTGTATTAACTTTTTTATTATTAATCCAGTTATTGATCATGCGCTTGCTTTAACCGTTCATTAAGTACATTTTTATGATGTCCTCAAAGACATAAAAATTCCGTAATTTTATCCAAGTACATGTAAAAAGTATTTTTTTTTTATGGAAGTGAGTACTTCAGATGTAATGTGTATGATGCCGTCAATAGTACAGGGCTTGTTATATTTTTTATAAATTGTCTTGTCTTTGAGTCTCGTTACTAGAATGTCTAAGAATGGTAACTGACAGTTGCTTTCAGATTCTAGATCAAATTTAATGACAGTATCTATTTTATTTACATGTTCCAGGATTTGGTCAGCTTGTATAATGTTGTCATCATATATGACAAAACAATCGTCGACGTAACGGTACAATTGTTACTCCCCTGATGTTAACAACCTAATGCTCTATATTGAACATTCTTAATTCTTCAAGGATTGGGCCTATTATTGAGTCCATGGGAATACCATCATATTGTCTATAGAATTTTTTTATGGATAACAAAATAATTATTCTCCAATACAAGAGATACCATATCTATAATACATTACTGTTGGTTTTGGGTTTTTAGTGTTTCTAAAATCCTGTTTCGTTTTTATAGAAGAATACATACTGCGTATGTCCAAGGAATCAATCCTATAGATAGGCTCGAACTATACAGCTTTTAGTTTTTGTATAAAGCAGTCGGTGCTCTGTACGCTGTAATTTATTTATCCTGTGTGTTTAGTTTTTCTTTTAAAATAAGTTCTAAATTATAAAAGATATATCCTTTTATACAGTGGTGATATTCGAAATATTTAACAAAGAGTTCGCTAGCAGAAAATTTTTCCCTGACAATCACCGACAAACTAAATGGAAGTTTTGGCTAGAAATAAATACAATACCTTTTCTTGGCGATATATCTAATAATCAGTGGCGTATTTGGAACGTAACGAACCCTGGGCGAAGACCAGGTAACAATAGTATATTAGTGCTGTAGACCTTTTTTTTTATGCAGAGAAATTTCTCATCCCGTATGGCACTGCTGATAATAGACAGATCTCATCATTTCTCGTAATACAATATCCTTTTTATTTCACTGTCCATAGCCGGACAAGTCTTCCACAGCCTTCTTGTATTATCTCGCGCGCGTGAGATTGTGGGATTTCTCTTATGACTGGATCTAGTTTCAAGAACTCTCTTGAATCAATCGAGATTAAACCTCGTTTCGGTCGAGATTGAAACGGTCGAGAAAGATCACACCAAGGCATAGTACCCGACCTTGCTCATAATCTAGACTGAAATGCTCGGTGCGAACGGGGTATAAGGCTCTAGTTTAGTAGTATTACAGAGAAAAATACGTATATTTTAATATATTAAAAAAAAAAAAAACAAAACCACTGAGAAATGTTCCGTGTGTTTAACAAGGTTCGGAAAACTGAAAATTTTAACAACGGGTTCGGCCGAACCCGTGCGAACCCGCTGAATATCACCACTGCTTTTATATCTACCAGAGGTCTATACGAGACTGAAACTTTATGTTTTTTAACTCTATAGGAATGCCCAAGCCTTAGCCCTGCTTTGGCTAGCGCTTGGGTTTTCTTATAGAAACAAATTATTAAAACAAAATAAATTATAATTGTAAATAATGAGCAAAATGCAAGCATCTACAAGCAATTATTGTCGAATTGTAAAGGATACTATGAAAATAGTTAAAAAGGAATCAAATTTCTTTTAAAAGAAGATGGTATCAACGCTTAGAAATAATAAAAAACAAAAAGAAAATCTTGAATAATTATTTCGGCCAAAAATTATTCGAACAGTGGTATGCATATTTGACCAGAGGGGGCTTTGGAGGAGGGGAGAAGTGTGGAAATGGATAGGGGAGAGGGAGATGCTATTTTGGAATGTACTTCGAATCATTTTGTTACATTATTCGTTTTACTGTAAATATGCTTATTATTTTGTTTTAGTAATGTATATTTTTACAACTTTACTATCTTACTAGTACATTAGTTTATTATTCTGTTTTATTGTATCAGCACTTTTTTATATATATATATATATAATTTTTTGTTTTATGGCGCGTTTAGTCTTTTGATGTTTTAAACATCGAATCGACATGTTAAATTTACGTCTACAGTCTTTTTTCATTTTTGTCAATTACAATACTTTAAAATTGTTAATCTTTTTTTAATTTTGTAGCAAAAGAGCTGATGAGAGACTCCACGTCTGAAATGCATTCTGAAAATAAAATAATGTTTTTCTAAGTCTAATTCGATGTTCTGTGCTGGTGCAATAAGTCTAGCAGTAAAGTAAAGCCAATGTTAGTGCTGCGAGTCATTAAGAAGACTAGACAAAAAGTGTATCATAGTATTCAAAAATATAATTATAAAATGTTATTTTTTTAGGTGACAGTAAAAAATCTTATGTAGTAAAGATAGCAGTGGTATGAAAAATCATTTTTATTATAGATTTATTAAATTATTTATCCGTTTTATACTAATTTATACAGTTTTTTAGAAAGCCAAGTATAAAAAATACTCCGCACGACCGGCTTCTTGAACAGTTCAAATTTTTTTATATTATTCACAAGAGATTGAAGTATAAGTGAGTTAAAATTACGAAACATATTATTGATTTTTTTTTACCAAAAGGTTTCTCTTTTTGTTATTTTTCAATGTTTTATTTTTAAGAAATTCACTCTTCATTTTCGTTTACTCTTTTACCTGTCATCTGCTCACTGATCAACTTTATATCAAACAATCTCAATGTTTTAACATGTTACAAACGAGACTTTAGTTTTACTCTAGAATATTTATCTCAAATATTATTCTGCTCAAGAATATTTTTAATATTTTTCTTAATCTGATACTAAATTCTGCTTTCTATTAGCATAGATAAGTATAATGGATTACATCTACCGTTTGTTGTAGTGAAATAATATTACTATCACATCATATTTCTCTCAAGCATAGGTTTGCGAACAACTTTGTTGAAACTCTGATTTTCTGCTGTGATTTTGTCTATTGGCTTTAGTCTAATTATTGAGAATCCGAAACAATACCATGAGACATCTAACATGACTAAGCATGGCCCATGTATATAGATACATGTAGTAGTGGTTTCACACACTCTAATTACAAAAATTAATTTTTATAAATAATTTTTTCTGTTTATAAAATATGGAATAAATTCTTCAAATCACAAAATTTGTTGGGCCACAAGATTAAATTTTATTCCTTCCATTCTATTATTTTTTAAAATTTTGTCATGAAATAAAATTAAGTTGCGCTGACGAAATAATATTAAGTTGCAGTAATAATATTTGATAAAATAATAATATAAAATTAATTTGCACTGATAATATTTGTTTTAATATTTGATAAAATATTAGGTTGGAAGGTTCGAATAACTTTTAAAATTCGTTAAATTTCTTCTGATCAAAACAATAAAAAGTATTATTATTTATTTTCTCAAAGTGAATGGTAACTTGAAATAATATAACACTGAATTTATTTCGAAAAGGTTTTTATTGATAAATTAAGATTGCAAATAAAATGGGATTATTTTCAGATTACAAATAATTTTATTATCAATACATGAAAATTTGAAAAGGTTTTTATTT
>NW_027122119.1:0-43041 GCF_030686945.1 Centruroides vittatus
TTTAATAATTCTGTGTTTCTCGTTTATTTCGAAGTTCACTGCGATACTTTTTTATTACGTGGATTCATACATTTTGCGTTGATTGCAATGGATATTTTAAGGCATAAAGTTTACTGTGAATTACTTCTAAATTCAGAAAGAAAAGTTGAAAATAATTTATTTTTCGACAATTTGGGAGAACTGATCTTTGTTTGGATGTAAATGAAGGCATGTAAATTTATTTGTGCATATAATTATCTAGTTCTAATTTCGAAACATTTATGGCATTTAGTGTTTATAAGCGTGTTATTTAGACATGTCTACTAATTTAGTGCTAAAACGTAGAACTACGTCAAAGAAGAATACAAACTTTAATTAGCAAGTAGTATCTTTATTAGAAAACTTATTTGTTGGTAGATTTTTTTACATTTAAAGTGTAATTAGATGAAACTAAATGGATGTGAACATAGAAAGTTGAATATGGCAAGAGTAATAGATAAAACTATTATTACATATTACTCGATCAGAAAAATTTACACTTGAAGAATTTTGTTTTGATAATTATTGCCTAGGGTTTATGTCGAAAATATTTTTCAGTTATATTTGTAATTACAGTTAATTCGAATAGTAATGGCGCTTAAATATTTATAGAATTAATTGAAGTTTTCGAGTTTTGTTTTGAGGAAACTGAGGAAGGCAAGAGTATCTACAGTTGTATAATGAACTGAATTTAAGTAAATTAGGTGACTTTGTATGTTTCGATGTAGTTTTTTATAATATTACGATATACGAACTTTCGATTTTGTAAATTGTATTATACTAAAAAATAAAGTTTTTCGTTATTCTCCTACTTAATGATGTATTTATAATGTTTCTGAACTAAATAATACTTATTAAATTGAAATCCGAGCTTTACAAAGTACTATGAATATTAGAGAAGACCGTTTTACTATAAACTACTACGTTTTACTACAGCTTACTCCAATGTTGATTCTACGAAAAGTAGGTCAGACAAGGACCGTTAGACTAATGACGTAGGCTGTTTACTTTTTCCGGTCGCATCGGTGCACTCCCGATAGCGTCATTTACAGAAGTCACACCTACTTTTTTCTGACGCGAGCCAATTAGGAATATTAATTTTTTTAACCAATCAGATGACGGCGGGAGATTTAAATTCGATTTATGTCGATAGATGGCCGTCTAAAATTTCATATTTATTTTAATTTTCTTTCTTTTATTGTAAATTCTCGAGAACTAAAGGATATTCCAAAACAAAGTTGGAGAACCCAACTACTCGTGAAAATTCTACGACTTCACGAAATGGTCCAGGTATTTTATAAGAATTTTTGAACGGCTATTTCCGTCCTTCACCACTGCCACTCGATCGCCTTGGACGGCTATTTCCGTCCTTCACTGTTAAGAGGTTAATAAACACAGAAGAGTAATAATAGATCGGGGAATTTGTCACGAAATAGCAGATCGGGATCATGAACTGGCAAATTATATCATTATTAATATCATCAATAGAAATTTTACATGAAAATTCATTAATTTTCATGTAAAATTTCTACTTTATTCAGATTATGTTATGCAATTCGATACAAAACGCGTTAGATTGGTTTCCGACTTAAGTAGTATTTTATAAATGTTAGCAAGTAGTCCGAGAAAAATATGAGTATTGTCTTCACTAGGGTTTCTCAAACGGGATCCCGGCTGTTTTTCCTTGTTATGACATCTAACAAATTGTGAATAATCCATATGTATTTATGGCAAGACTGAAAATTCTTTATGTCAGAAAATGTAATATCTGGAATAATTCTACTTATGCTGTCTTAATTTTAACTATGCCCAGTAGCTTCAATAACTGCATTATGCCAGATTGTGTAAATTGGGCAAAGATACAAACGAGTACGAAGTCTGCAAGTATGAAGTTTTTCTTCATAAACCTGATTATTAAAGTCAAACCAACTGCCAAATTATCGGGCTATAAGCTCGATGCCGCTATTAAAGCAGCCGTGGTAGACAAATCAAGAATACTTGAGAGCAAAAGAAGTACTACAATCTCGAAAAAGAACTAGAAATCTTCGGGGGTACGGTGAAAAAACATGTTACATTTGCCTTCTCTTAAATGCATCAAAGATGATTTCACCCACATCCATTGAATTTGAAAGGACATTTTCAGTAGCGGACTTTTCATTATTAAAACAATAACCAGATTGAGTGATAGGAGTACTGATATAGACCATCTTTGATCAATACTCCGATCACTTAAGTTTTAATAAATTTTTTATATTTGTGAAAAATTCTACGTAGTTCAATGGTAATTTTTTTACATTGCATTATTAATATTACGATTTTGGAGGTTGCAGAACATATTAAATTACTTTTAAAAATAAAAAATAATTATATCATTCGATTTCCGCATATTTTTTATATTTTAAAAATAATTAATTCTATCCCTGAATTTCCCGGGATTCCGGGAAACTGTTCAGTTTTTCCCCGAATCCCGGGACAAGCAAAAGACCGGGGAATGAGAAACCCTAGTCTTCACCGTCTCGGCCCTTCAACAATTCATGATCTCTGCATTATAGAAGGTCCATTATAAACAACTTTACTATATAATGCTTCTGATTAATTTTTTTCTTTTGATTTTATTTATTAATTAATATTATTAAAATAACTGCTTTCGACAGGAAAGATTAAATTATTCAAATTATAATAAATCGAATAAGTTATAAAGTTGGAACTATTTGTCAGATTTAAAGCTAAGTAACTTAAAAACAATTAAAAAACTTACTATTTTAGATGTTTCACATAATAGCTGACGTTTTAAAAACTTCAGCCGCTTAGATAACGTTCAAGTGATTTTAGGCCAATATTTTTCGATAAAATAAGATTTTTTAACAAAGTTTTCAGTTGTAAACTCGGTTTATTTTAAGTTTACAATTAGTAAACTTAAAATAAAAATTTTTTGTAAATTACTCTTTCATTCTATTAACGAAAATCTATGTAAGCTCAATAATTCAATGCAGCAAAGTACATGAATTTACTTCAATTTATTTAATAATGATATACATACAGTACATACGGTATATATGCACGTACTATTTCTCTCACACAAAATTTAGAAACAATATTTAATTATTAATTAATACATGAAAAACATTGTAAAGTTGCCGACATTAGTCGGCTATACCACAAATGAAATTATTATATTTTCACCTCGAAATTAAAAAACAAGTAGCCGGTTCCGATAATCTGATTAATGATGAAAAGATAATACATAAAACAATAATAATAATAATTATTATTATTATACTGAACGTATTTTCCAGTATTTAAATATTAAATTTCTAAGTTTTAAGCATATAAATAGATAAAAATCATAAATTTTCAATTTTTTATATCAATGAAATAAAGGAGTTTTTTTATTAGTAAAATTATTTTTTAAATGTAGTACTTTAATATAATTAATATGAAACTGAAGCATTATTAGCATTTTTTAACATTCTTTCAGTTTTAACAATACATTTTCATTTGATTTTTATAAAGGTATCCTTACGAGAGAAAACAATTCCAAGTAAAATTAACTGCTGCAAATTTTGGAGGAGTATCAACAAATGACGATGGCTACATCCAAGATTTTAAAGCATTCCGTCTATTTTACTTCTTAGATAATAACTCAAGAAAAAGAAACTTGGCTTTAAAATGGGAAAGCGCAGTTTTGGAGACATTATCTAATGTCAAACTTCAACATATTGAATTTTTTACATACGCCGGACACTCTCACGATGTAGAACCGAACAGAAACACCGAGTTAGGTCTTCCACTCTTACTTATTTCTGGAGTCATTATGACATCATTCTCTTTCGTGTCTTGTCTAACGTTCGATGCTATAAGTAGTAAACCGTTGATTGGAATTGCTGCCTATTTCAGTCCCTTGCTGGGAACAGTAGCTGCCTTCGGATTGCTGTTACACTGTAATGTAGAGTACGTTGATATGAATGCCGCTGTTGCCTTTCTGACCATAGGTAAGTAGCCATTTTCTTTTTAATAAATGCAAAATTGTCTCTTTCCAAATTAAAATTCCAAGTGTGTATTATAAATAGAATTCTATCGAGATTTCAGCGTAAAATTCGCAATTTCAACATTTACGATTTTCAAAAAAGTAGAAATAGCTCTTTGGGAGATTTTAATATATTCCAATTTCTTTGGTTTTTATATACTTATTTCGTAATTTTGAAAAACACAAAATTCTCTTATAATTAACAAATTTTTGAAAGAATATAAACAGTAATATTTCAAAGGTAACAATTGTTATTTCTCTGAGCGAGCAAATTTATTTAAAATTTTTATTATAAAATAGCAGTAATTTTATTTTTTCCGCTGTTACGTATACGTTACATTCAAAGGACTAAAACGTTTATTCAGCGAAAAAATTAGAGACACACGCGTACAACGTGTGTGTCAGTTTGACATTGGCAGATAGCGTTTTGTTGATTATTAAAAGAATCTCGACATCAATTTGGAGTCTTATTGAACATGCCAAATTTGTTGTGTGTATTTTTAAAAATTCTACGACGCGAAATTCGAATTCGCATTGTGGCTAAATCTAGGAAGTCAGAATTTGTGGTGGTTGATTTTTCGCTCAGAGGTTGTTTTCGATTTATAGCCCTAACACATAGATATCAAGGAAAAGTATTGGGATCCTAGCAAGTCGGAACATCTGGCTTTTTTGAAAACATCCACGTTTTGAACCCCAAAAAGTGAAAAAAAGACAGGAAAATATTCCGTAGGGTGTTTGTGTGTGAATGTGGGTGTTGACGTTATTTCGTTGAATATCTCATGAAGGCATAAAGATTAATAAACGAAATTTGGAATGATAATTTGTATGTAGGGAGCATCGACGCTATTAAATTTTGATGTTTAGAGGTCGAAAGGTAGAGAGATAGAGGAGGCCATGTGTTTTACCTGGAGAGGGGTTGAACTTATTGTAATGAAAATTTTACTCGTTATTAGCATTTACATTTTTGACGAGACTATCTCTCGTCTCTAAAATCGCGCTGCTCTCAATGGCTGCACACCTTAGCTAGACGCTGCCACGTAGGATGTACCGTTAGAGGTATGAAGGAGTACAGTACATGTCAGGGGTTGCAATTCGGCACAGAGTATTTGGTGCCCAAATCATGCGCACATAAAATAAACCAGACTTGTAGGTAGTCAGGCGACCGAGAACTGGGTAACAAAAAAAAATACGAAATGCTGAGACTGTTTCTATTATACAAACAGGCGCGAGTGTGAGATTTGCGCATGCGTCGTTGTGCTCTCCGAGACATAGTCTCGTCCCAAAAGTGGCTTCGCCGTTTTACTTGTTTTTTTATTATAAACTCGCATTTGCCCTCAAAATTAAGTTTTTTGTTATTTATAATAGTTAATAATATAAAAAGTGTTTTTTAATAAAAATCTCATTATTAGCTAAATACAATTTTAAATTTTTTTCCGGGAAGTTTAAACAATTCTTTGCTGTAGTATTTTGTTACGGCAGATGAAAATGAAGTTATGCAATTTGTGACGTTGATAATGCAACGTATATTAAATATTTTTAATACTTAATTTTAAAATTATTTAAATTTTTTTTCTTAGAAAATTAAAAAAATTTCTTTTTGAAGGCATTGGGATGGACGATTCTTTCGTATTGTTGGCTGCCTGGAGACGAACGAATAAGAACCGTAGCGTCAAAGAAAGAATGAGTGAAACCTTTTCTGACGTTTCTATTTCCATAACGATAACCTCATTAACCAATTTGATATCATTCATTTTAGGAGTTATAACTCCTTATAGAAACATTCGTATCTTCAGTATATACAGCGCCATATCCGTATTATTCGACTATATTTATCAGATATTTTTCTTTGGTGCGATTATGGCAATCGACGGATACAGAGAAAAGCATAACTTTCATTCCTTATTTTTGTATCCTGTTCGAAAAGATACGGCAGGTAAGAATTTAATTTTTTTTAAATTTAACTTATAAATAATTTAGTTTTTATATTTAAGTCTATTAACTAGTATATAGCGAAAATGATTAATTATATGTATAACAACATAAAAAGTTCAAGGCATTTATTAACGAAAGTGTATGAAAGTTAATATGATTACGCTCGCTCAAAAAAGTGATATTGTAAGATGTCGTTGAAAAACACGAAATTTTGTGTAAATCACTCGTTCTATGAATGGGGAGGGCTACAAAAATATCTTATTTGCCAAGATAATTCTGACGATCAAAATACAACTTCGTGACACGAAATATATCTTCCAGAAGGAGTCTGCGCCATCTCACCACATAGAAATGTCGAGTAAAGTATAATCAATATTTTCTCTTCGGCTCACTAGCATTATCGTCAGTTAGACTGTTACACGAATATTGTCCAGGCTGTTCTACAACAGGCTCTGTTCTGATACCAAATCTGGCCAGTTAACAGTCGTGATTCCTTCCAATTGGAAACTTCTAGTATAAACTTCTAGTATACAAATTTAGAAACGAGAACTGAAAGTAAACAGCTACTGTAAGGGTGTATTAAAATATTTTGGTATTAATATAACTAGATAAATGCTAGATGAAAGTTTGAATTGTATTATTAAAAAAAACGCAAAAGAAATTTTATTATACTAGATTGTGGGAAGATGCCTGACATTTTGCTTATGAAGAAAATTATAGCGATAATTTGGGTTTGGGGGTCTCTAACGAAAATATGATATTTTTGAATACGTTTTCAAATAAAACTTTGGAGTATATCAAAAATAATTATATATTGTGTTTGCAATGACGACTTTTCCACTCTGGCATTCTAGGCATCTCACCCCGAGTATCCGAGTGAGATGCCTAAAGGATTGGGGTAAGATAACAAATATAATTGCACAAAATTAATTCTCGAATATCTTAACCAAATTTAATTTATTGCATATGTAGTACAAAGTACAGCACTTTAAAGTAAGTGTAACAGCACAGTATAAGTATTGTTAAGTTCATCCCGCCCGTTCTAACGTAACGTAACGTGCTTTATAGCTAGCTGAAAGCTTTTTTCAGTTCAGGAACCTCTTTGAGAAGTGCTTATATAATGTTTACGCATATCCTACAAGAAAACGAGAAGACAAAAATTTATTCAAAATAGGAATGTTATTCCAAGAAAAATGCGGCATCTTTCCCATTTGTCGGGGTAAGACGCGTAGTGGAGTTACGTGTTCCATCGTGTCCGATCGAGATCGGCGGTAGCTGAAAATGGAAACTTCAGAACCTCAACTACATCACACATTAATTGTTTTTCGCAATTATTAATAAATTTTATTTTAAATTTTAGTTTTAAAATTACTCTAGAAAATTTCACAACAGGAAACTTCATTCTAACGTTGCTTTTATTCTTCTCAGAGGTAGAAAATGTGGTAATGGTATGCAACTACAGCTTTCCATTCTCAATATTGGCACAACGTTTCATCATACAAACACATGACAGTATCTGACGTCACCGTTTGAAAATAACAAAAATTAGGCATCTTCCCCCGATTACCATCTTACTCCGATCCATTTGAATATAATCGATAAAGATACAAATTAAAAATTAAAATTCACTTAGAAATATTCTCTAACTTTTCTTTTAAAAGAATAATTAAAAATGTACTTTTCTAGATGATAAGCGCTGTTTATTATGAAAGTGCTTTAAGTCTATTTTTCCGTTTTGAGATATTTTATGGTTTATTACTATTTTTAAATGGATTGAAGTGTAAAGTCTATAAAGTTTTCTAAAGTTTGTATGAATTTAAATACGTGCAAATTCATTATACAAATAATTTTGTGATCGAAGAATCGCCTCGGCGATGCTTACGTCAGAATTGGCACCATTGTGACCTTTAGCCCCGTTTGTTTTACTCACGCGAGCGGTGACATACATAAGCGGTCGGATTCGCGATGGGGAGGTCCAGTGACAGAGACTGAAAATAATGCACTCCACTACCCATTTAACAAATCTAATACCCGTATATTTAACCGAAAGACCTTACAATGTTACTAAACTCAGCCCTGGATCATGATGGGAGTCTATTCTGTGGTGAGAGAGAGAGTTTACAAAATCGGGCTCGTGTCAATAAATAACCTTGATTTGCTGAGACTCAAGAGATGGTGGATTGGCACCGTCTGGTAACAGGTAAATTGGCGTTGGGCCGGTTGGATAACAGGTAAATTGGCAATGACGTCGAACGGCGGTAACCGGGATGGGAGACAGAGTGCCGCGAGATCTTCTTTCAGCAAGAGAGGATTTATCGAACTCCCTGTTGTCGTCATTCGTTTCCCTTTTTATTTGGGGTCCTCCTCTTCAATTCAAATGCCAAATTTTGGTCATGTTGTTCCCTACTCCAATAGATGAATTTGCCGTTCGGTTTCCGATGAACAGTTATTCGGAGGATGTATAAGTTTTATAAAGGAAGCAGATCCGTGGGAAATATAATCACTTCCTGAATGGTATCTACGTTATCTGTGTTGAGAGTTGAAAAAATAAATTTAACACTTATTTTTGAATAAAAAGTGTTCTGTTTAGCCCGAGTTTCCAAAATTTTAATAAGAATTAATTAAAAAATAATTTCTGCCATAAATGGACTTAGACATTTTTATAATTATTAAATTGTTCAAATTATTAAATTTAAATCATTTAAATTTCACTTGAATATTTTCCTGTTTTCTTATAATAGCAATAAACAAAATACTATTGTTTAGCATGAATACATTTGAACTTCAATTATCTGTCGTAATCTGAACCAATGCTACCTCGAATATCCGAAAACTCTGACGGACTGCTACAGCCATTTCGGACTGAAAATTATGAATATAAAAGATTTATATTTTATCTTTTGAAGTTTTTTTCATATCTTAATATTGAATTTAATCATATATAAAAATAAAAAATTTTCTATCATTTATTGTACATCCGATGTACTGTACAATACAATTGTTTTAAAAATAGAAATTTATATTATTGTAGATATATTTTAATATGAATGGTTCCAGATGTATAAAATGTCTTAGCAAACTATCAATCGCCATTTGCAATTCTAACGGGCTATCAGTCATCAATACTACGTCATTAGCGCATTAAAAAAACCTTATTATATGCATTATTAATGATAACCATTAACTTTTAGCAATAAATTCATCCAATCTTGTTACCAAATCATCAATATATATAGACACAATAATACGGTTGCTGTCTATTGGTTCTTGTATATGAAGTTTCTCTTTAATCCAAAACTTGTTCCGTAGACTGCCTCGCGAAGCGGGTTCGAGTCCCGAATCGGGACTCGAACTCGCTTCGGGCCGTTTCTTTTCTTCAAGTTAGGCCTAAATTTATTTAAATTATTTAATTAAAATTCTAATTATTAAATTTAGCAAAAGATGGCGCCTAACGCCTAACTCTAGTACCAAATTATCTTAAATTATTAATATTACTATAGCCATTTGCTAGCCCGATAATTCGGCATTGGTTGATCGTTATCTATAACGGGCTAGTAGTTGTTTATTTATACTGTGGTTCATTGGTTCATGCCTGAATGAGCCTAATCTCTTTTTCTCTCAATCTCTCAACTTCTCTATTATATCCAGCACCAACTCCGATAGTACTGTACGTTCGTCTCAGTTATCTTACAAACTAACTATTTCAGCTTATATCCATTTCACATAGAAAAAACTCCACTCGATCCTTCTTCCATCTTTTTCTCATCCTATCCGATTGTCTATGATAAACTTCTTTCAAACTCGTAGCAGTGGTGTCTTAGTACTGCATGATATGAATGATTTAGTGTTTTTAATGATCTTGTTCATTCAATGTACTAAAAAAATCGTTGGTGGCACAGACGTCTTCCTCTACTTTCTTACTATCTGTAAAGGTCGCCTTTGGCGGCCTGGGTCAAAGAAATCGCCCGACTGAGATAATTGCTTCCACCTGGAGCTGGGGCCATAAACGGCCGGAAGGATCAAAGGTGGAGCGTCCCCACTTAAGGGTCAATGTGTTGGCCACGTGCCGGCCAGCTTGAGAAAACAAAAATAAATAAAGCACGGACGCAAATGTGAGCTACGTCGGCGGGAGATAGGGCGGACGTCTTGGAAGGCTCTAAGAAGGGGAAGGAAGTGATTGGTCGCAGGAGGCAGTGCCAGAATCCCTTAAATTGGAAGGGTGGCAAAAAAGCGAGGAGAAAGGGCGAGGGACCTGGTACGTGGCGGTCTCTAACAACAGGCAGACCTTTGAGGCGGATAGAGAGAGTGTTCTCCTCTTGGAAAGTCCTCTGGAGAAAGGTTGTTGTAGAGACGGACGGCCACGAGGTTAAGCCATCTCCGGAAGAGTGACTCGTGTTCCCAGGCCAGCTAAGTCGACGTGCTGCATCACAGCTTCGATACTGTAGTGTACGTAATGCTATTGCATAGTGTATATCTTTGTAAATATTTGTAAATAAACTGTATATAACTAATCATTGAGTGTGGAGGTGTGACTTTCCGACGGACCTTCTAACGGAACATTTGTAAAGATCACGAGACGAGTAAGAAGGATCTTCACTCTATCCTTGTGAGCATTCTCACTAATTATCAGTTTATCGCCTTTAAAATATGCAAGTTCTTGTTTTCTAGCCTATGTTAAATTATTAATTTGTATCATTCTATTTTCCAAGAAAAGCCTTTTCTTGTAAGCATCGCCTGTCTCTAATTAGAGACATCAAGTATACTATAAATATTCTTTAACTTTTTAAATATATCTCCTTTCACGTTGAATGGAACACAGGTAATCAAAACCATTGCTTTCTTCACCCATCCTTTGTATGGCTTTACGCTGTCAAGAATTACATTTAATAAACGAGACTGTTCTCTGATTAATTCTGAAATTGTCACTAAGTTTTTCGTTCGTTTAACTTTATATTAAATAATTCTGACAAAGAAAGGGCCAGACGTTCGAGTTTCCGATTCGAATGAAACTTGATCACACAACCGTAAATACAAATGGCTCCTTCTCTAATTAATAGGACACATTTGTCAAGCCTTTCCGAAAAACGGGCCTCTGAAAATTAATGTTTTCGTTTTAAAAATCCAATTAATTCTTGAATCTGAACATCACGATATTAAACAATTTGGAAACCCAACTTACGTTTACGATATTATTAATATATTAATAATTAAGCATTAAATTAACATTCTTATCTGATTTATTTTAATTCAAATTACATCTTTTTAGAAAGAAAATCAACCAGCAACGAAAACGCTGAGAAATTTTTCAAGTGTATAAAAAATTTTCCCGAAAACCTGGGTACTTTTCTGAGTAAAAAAGTTACCAAAATAATAGCAATATTTTCATTTATTTTTCTATTAGCAGGTGCAATTTACAATATTAATTCAATAAAACAAGGAATTGAATATACTGATATTTTTCCATTTAACTCATATGCTGCTAAATATACCAAAATATATTATCAATATTTCACTGAATATCCTCACAGAGTACAATTAGTGTTCAATGAAACTCTTGATTACTCAAATCCAACCGTTCAAATGGATATAGAAAACATCTTAAGAACATTCGAAAGTGCTCCTTACATGACTGGACCCAATTTTACAGAATGTTGGTTGAGAGAATATTTGTCTTATATTCGTGATTCTAGAATAAATTACTTGATTAAAGATTTTGACGTAAACACAACGCAGGGATTTCTGGAAGGACTGAAAAAAGTGTTTTTAAAATTTCACAATGGAATATTTGAAAGTGATGTCGTGTGGAATAATGAATGCGACCAAATTATCGCATCTAGATGTTTACTTACTTATCGGAACGTCAGAAGCGGAAGTGACGAAAAATTTTTAATCAAACAATTACGTAAAATTGCAGCTGACAGCAAGTATGATGTGTTTGTTTATAACATGTGGTTTGTATTGTACGATCAGTATTTAAATATGCCTGCAATGTACTTAAAAGCGGTAGGAATCGCTATTTTGTCGGTATTTGTAATATTTCTTTTATTTATTTCTGACATACCTTACAGTATTGTTGTTTTATTTACTGTTATTTGTATTCAAGTGCAAACTTTGGGTTACGGAAGTGCATGGAATATGGGTTTAGATCTAATTTCTGTGATGTTTTTAATAATGAGCGCGGGATTTTGTGTTGATTACTCGGTGCACATTGCTCACGCTTACAAAAATTGCAAAGAAACAGATCCTAGTGAGAAAATAAAAGCATCGTTGCAATGCATAGGATATCCGATTGTTCAAGGATGTTTATCCACTGTAATTGGAGCATTAATTTGTTTTTTCGGACCATCTTATTTGTTTACTTTATTTTTTAAAATAATTGTTTTAGTTGTGATATTCTCAGTGTTTAACGGTTTAATTGTATTACCCATTCTTCTTAGTATCGTCGATTTTGTTCATATTCCTTGGAAGAAAGAAATTAATATTCTCGCTACGCGATAATCTAACTACTACTGTTTGTAATACTCGATACATTTTTGAAATTATGCAAGTTTATAAAAATGAGATTTGTAATATGAAGTTTATGTATTGAATTAATGGATAAAATGGATACAAATAAAAATACTTTATATAAGTATCTTTGTCATTATTGACTTTATATATAATAAATGTAGTAAACGTCATTTCTCAGTTTAATACATTTTTACTTAAATTAATTAAAATATCCATAACCGTGAGGCAGATAATAGTAAAAGCTTATTACGCCAATTATAATGGGCACAGAAGCTCAGGAGTAATAAGTCTTTACCATTATCTGCCTCACGTTATAGATATTTTAATTAATTTTATTAATTATAACAATTTCTGTAACATTCTTATTTGTTGAATTCACTTAATTGTTATTTAATGTTTCTCAGAATGTTGGTGTTTTCTACTTTATATTTTTAAAACATATCATTTTCTACTTTATTGTAAAGATTTTCCTGTATTTACAAAATCCAGCAACTAGTAACGTCACTTTCCAGAAAAAAGTAAAATTGTCTCTATTGCCATCTTTGATAAGATTTTATTTAAATTATTTAACTTATACAGAATGGTAAAGTGCTTAATTTTGAGAGTAAAAATGCATTTTTTTACAAAAGAATTGTAAATGTTAATAATGAGTAAAATCTTCATTAAACAAACTTTTGTATAGGATAGAAAAATAAATATTACTTACTTTATAAACGTTCTTCCACGTTTAAAATCTTCGTATTTTCTTATTAAATAAGCAAGGAAATTACTAGAACATTGATTCTTAACGTAGTAGTTGTGGATGCTGTGAATATTAATCCTGTGTGAACCGTCTTTGTATGCCAAGTAATGAAATTGGTAGACACTCCAACAGCATACGGTTAGGGAAACTTAGTTTATTTATTCATATGCATTTCGGGTTGGTTTATTTTCCAACCCCTTTTCAGTGCTGTTAAGGAAATTACAAAAACGTTGAGGTTTCCGACAGTATTTAGGATCACGTAAATTGGAAAATAATAAACATAGAAACTTACATATTATAAAGCTGATGCGTTATTATAAATTGGTACAATTTTTATAATTTTTTCCGTATTTTTAACAGGAGTGTTACATTCACTACAACAAAAAATCTGTGATTTAATACAATCTAAACAAATTTGTGATTTAATACAATTGTTAAATATATATATATTTATATACAGTTATACATTTTATATTATTTAAATAAAAACTTACATTTGCAGTGCAGGTGTTATGTTCATGATGAGAGTGAAGATGGGTAAAGACCGGTGTTTAACGGGACTTGACTGCATACTGACATGTGTTGTAAGGTTACCGAAAGCCAAGGTAATCTGAACAGTGGGGTGTGCTGTAAATGATGTTTAACGGATGGAGGTGTCTTTTATTAGTTGGTACCATTGGGTGTTTATTGTAATACCCTCAGAAATATTAATGAGTTGTGTGGGTGCCGGGAGGCGGACGAAGTCTGGTTCCTACTTTTTTCGGCTAACAAGTCCGTTAGACCTGCCCACGTCAAGATGGCGGTTCGGATGAGTTACGCGTTACGCGTTACGCGAGTGGAGGAAGTGAATGGGTTCGACGGTAGAGCGGCGGATGATAATACAGTAGAGCATCGTTTATCCGACTTAATTGGGGACTGCGGTTGGTCGGATAACTGAAAAGTCTAATAACCGAAAAGTATGAAAAAATGCATTATTAGTATAGTGTATTAGGCCAGATTTAAATACTAGCCTCCCTCTCATGGTCGAGCCAGTGCTGCCAGCTAAAAGATGCAAAAATTTAACAAAAAGTAATATTAAAGTAGCCAAGACATAACCAAATATTGTAGCGCCACATCACTAGCAGACATTTGAATTTGCCGACTAGAACGCGGTCGGTTAACCGATAAGACGGTTAATCGAGGGTCGGATAATCGATGCTCTACTGCAGGGGTGGCCAACAAGTTGATCGCGATCGACCGGTCGATCGCTAAGCCAATTTTGGTCGATCGCTAGCGATGTCTTGACTTAATGTATTATATTTGTAACCGAACGCAACTGTATGCATGCAGTTATGACTCGACTCATAAGCAGTGAGTGCACTTCGTACTGAAACACAGTGTATAAAAAAAGTATGTATTTCACACTCCCCCTCCCCACTTAGACTATGCCTATGACAACAAGTCGATCGTGACACATTTTTACAATAAAAAGTAGATCTTATGTGCACAAAAGTTGGCCACCCCTGCTCTACTGTATTCGAATGAAGGACATTACAACGGATAAAACAATAACAACGATTTATTTAGGCTAACGTTACAATTACAAATAAGGCCAGCGACTGTCGCCTGAATATTGATCCACAGAGGGAGAGTTTACACGACTTGGGGTCATACCTCGTGATCTGGGTCGGTCGAAGACGAGTCAAAGTAGTCTTCCGGTCGGTATTCTTTGGACATCGGCGGGCACACACCTTGTCTCCCTGACACTCCGTAACTGACCTTGAGTCAATTGGACGGACTCTATGTAACCAACCCCCTCTTCCTCTCTTCTCGCCCTTTTATCATACTGGTCACGTTTCCAGTTTCACCAACCAGCATTTTTCGCTGGTTGTTCCTTCTGATTCATATTTGTTCTTTCTGATTCAAACCTTTTCCGTCTGATTCATATTTTTCCGTGGGAACCACGCGATAAAATGATATATCATTACCGGCTTACTTCAGGTGGGTTCGGACTTTCACAGTTGCTCTTTAGGGTGTTTTTTGATTTCAATATGTTCTTTAAATCTCCGTTTGTAAGGATCTCTTTCAGAATGTAACATTTTGATGTTGTTTCTATTAATTTGGCAGTTATTTTCAATTGTGTGGGTGTACCAAGGGGAAGTGTTATGTTTAAGGCAGATAGCAGCTTTATGTTCTTTAATTCTAGTATCTAACATACGGCCAGTTTCACCAATATAAATTTTCGGGTCATGGCAGTTGCATTCAAGTTTGTAAACTGTTCCGATAGAAACAGAAAACAATAACAAAATTAATTACCTGGACATAACAATCACGAACACAAGTAGTATAAGGGAGAGAGACTTTGGGATAATTTGTTAAACTTTTAAGACTTTATAACTTTTATTTCAGTATCGCTCTATATTTCGGGGGAAAGACGTCGACCAGGGGCTAAAAATCGCAATAATCGTTGAATTGTTCGAGCGTTTCTACGATATTTGCATTCCAAAAGCTCTTGTAGACATTAAAACCACGCCCATTTTTGTTGCCCCTTCAGATATACTTCACCGCGAAATGTGAGCGAGCGTTTTTACAATACGACGAACGAGCGATTGTAGAATAAGTCTTTGAAATAATCTTAAGAGAAACTATATTTTTAAGAGATTTTGTTTATATATACATCTCTTAAGAGAATCAATTTTTTTTTCTTTTTTTAAGAGAATTAATATTATTATATATATATATATATAACTTTAATATTTAAGATATTTTTTTTTCGTTAAGCTGACGCCATCTGTTGGCAAAATATTAAATTTTTTGTTAAGCTGACGCCATCTGTTGGCAAAATATTAAACTTCATTTTTTAAATTATTTTTTTGGATCCTTCGAAATTTCGAAGGCGATTAAAAAAATAAAAAACAGCGCGAAACGTCTGTCGCTAATCGGATCGCGCCATTTGCTATTTGGTTTTTATCGATTCTTTTACGATATATATATATCTCTTTCTTTTATTAGTATACTTTATATTTTTTTGTTAAGTCATCTTAAGAGAATCAATAATTCTTTTATTTTATTTTTATATATTTTTATTTTTATATTTTATAAGTTTTTTTGTTAAGCTGGCGCCATCTGTCGACAAATTAATTTGTGTCGCGACGACGATTAAATAAACGATGATCAATTTCTTTTCTCTTTATTAGGAATAAAAATAAAAAAAAGGTTATAATAAAAAGTTACACTAACAATAAAATGGAAGATACATTTTCGTCATTACAATAATTAGAAAAATCACCACATTTACGAAAATAAAGGATTACAATAATACCTTTTTGCCATTTTTATTTCAAATATTTTCTCCCTAGAAATAAGAACAAAAAAGTTATAATAAAAATTATTTCAATAACAATAAAATGATTACATTTTTTCATTACAATAATTAAAAAAATCGTTACATTTACGAAAATAAGAATTACAATTATAAATAGTTTAAATTAGAAATTAAAAGTAGTTTGTAAGGAAAATCCACAAGAAAAAAAAAGCAGAGGGCGTTAGTTGTTGTTCTTTTTCGAAACAAAGAAGATTGGCAAACAAAGAAGGATGCCTAGTCATTGTGTCTAAATGTAACTGTTGCTTTTTGACTTACAATTCTTTTAAATATAAGAGGCAATCGATAGGATTATCCGATGCATCGCTGTCAGCCGCGTCTATAAGAACCGCGAAGGTAAGAAGTTTAAGATTGAAATTATGAAAAAAAAGCGAATTAAAGTTATAAAATAGTTAGTCGTAGGAAAGCTGGTTAATGTTACCCTAGGATCCAAAATGGCAGCGGGGGAAATTTTTCCCTACGTTGGAGACTGCGACAGGGAAAAAAATTTTCCCTCGATTCAAGATGGCTGCGTTTCCGGCCGCCATCTTGAATTTCTCTGCACACTCCGTGGATATTAACCGAAATAAACAATAAAAAAAAAGAATTTTTTTACTCACTTTTCGATGGTGGTTGCCTGCTTCTTCCTATCTTTTTTTCCTTTCCGAACATATTTTTAAATATACGCCCTTTCTCGTACTTTCTTTTACATATTACGGTCTCGTCGATTTCCACCGTTTTATTCGACACTCCTTTTTTAAACGATGTCAAATTACTCAAAGCTATAAGCAATACCAACCGTATGTGATTGGACCAATCGACTCCCGTTTTTCTGGATTTGCCCGCCGCAATCGCCGAGGTCGTCACCGTACATTCCAGACATAGTTAGTGCCATATAAACGACAGAATGCAACTCCAAGAAATGTGGCCAAATTTACTTTTAAATGTTCCATCAAAGGCAGAGGTCTTCATTCCGCACTTACTACATCGCAAGAAACAGCTTTCTCTATTACTCCGATAGTATAATTTGCATAAAGAATCGCAATGAATGCAAACGAACTCGGTTGGCTGTATGCCTAATTTTACAGCAAATTTCAATGCGTTATCGATACTGGGAGGCAAACCTGGTTCCAAAAAGTCGTCTTCAATTAACATGAAGAAATCACGGGTGGAGCATTTTGACCAAAATTCGTCGTTGCAACTCAAATCTTCAAAACTACTCATTATCGAACAATTGCAAATAAACTATACGTTTACCGATAATAAATTATGCGAGAATGAAATATCATAACAAAATAAAACAGCAATTATTCCAATACGCAATTCGTCGCAACACTACAGCAAACAATTCCAACTGGAAACTAGTCGATTTGCATAAAGTTGCCCGGAAAGGAACAGAATCACGTTGTAGATCATGCATTTGCATATTCGTTCGTAACACCCCTACGTATTTCCCGCCGATTTTACTCTCGCACGACGCTACGAAAAAGCTCCCTCTACCGTCGCAAATACACACTACTGTCCGTTTCGAGGTTACAGAAACTCGGCCACGTCGAACACAGGGTCGAAACCGAATGGGGAAAAATTCTCAACGGCGTCGACGTCACGACCCTAGGGAAAATTTTTTCCTCGTAGTAGTCTCCGAAGTAGGGAAAAAATCCCACCGCCGCCATTTTGGATCCTAAGGTAACATTAACCGGAAAGCTTAAATTTATTCCGAATATTAAAAAACTAAAGGAATTTAAATTGAGCTAATGCCTAGACATTCATCTTTCTTTGTCTCGAAAAATCTTGCGGAATATTCTTACATCTATTATTTAAAATTTATATAAAGTTTTTGAAAAAACTTACCTTCTATTGTTCTTCAAATAATACTATCTTTCGTTGTCCCATTTTTATTATGATTCATTTTTGGCTTTCGTGAAGAATTATAATATCTCTGATAAATTGTGCGTTTAAATTATTTATCTTACAATATGTTTTTTTATCATTATATATGGTGTTTTTTTTATATATATTGATTTTAATTTTGGCTTCGATATTTAAAGGAGTGGCTATCACTGGTTTGACAAAATAGATGTTGTCGATCAGAATATCCGATGATTCTGAAAAACTACGAAATACTTTTTTAAAAAAATACAATTAAATAAATTTTTACTAAAATATAAAAAGATAATTACCATTGCGCTTCATAATTTTCCATTCGGATTTATAAAAAAACACAGATTTGATTTTCTTCTTCAAAATCTTTTAGAAAGGGCACAGAATTCCATTCTTCATAAATCATGTGGTTTCTGCTGTAAACTTGTCCATCGTAATTTAGCATGTATTTTGTAAAAATTTTCGTTTTTAAAGTTGTAATTTTAGTGTGAGATTTCATCTTGACGTTAAAAAAATTGGCTAAAAGTAAAAGTATTTATACTCTAAATTTATTAATATATGCGTTCACTTTCGCTACTCCCCATGTTAGCCTACGGCATCAAAGTCGCGTCTTATCTGTCCCCCTCTATCTTTTTACATTCTATGTCAAAGTTAGGCCTCCTAATTCAAAGTCAAGAATTCGAGGTGACCCGATTCCCACACAAAGCGACTAATGTTTTATAGTTTCAATTAAAAAACACATTTTTTAAGTTTTAAAAAAATTTTATTTGAGTAAACTAACGCTACATTGGTTACATTTAATGAATATATTTGGTGGTATTTTACCAAAACGAAAATGATTGCGTACAAACGCTATTACATAGTTATCATTAAAATATTTAGT
Organism: Centruroides vittatus; assembly: GCF_030686945.1. Lineage (NCBI taxonomy): Eukaryota > Metazoa > Arthropoda > Arachnida > Scorpiones > Buthidae > Centruroides > Centruroides vittatus. The sequence continues at coordinate 19,334 of NW_027122119.1, forward strand.
ATTAGGCTGAAGTATTTTTAAGTCTTGGTTTCTCGATATTTTGTAGAGAAAAAATAGGCAAAAGTATCCGCACGTAGGGCTATACGAACCTTGGAGCGTTCTTCGATTCCAGCGTAACTCCTTGGAATTCTGTCTTATGAACTTTATAATTTTCGGGATTTTTGGAGGTAGACCGTATGAGTCAAAATAATAACAAGTCGAATTTCGAAAAAAAAGCTATCCAGTGTTGTCAGGGATTTTTGCTGTCCTCTGTATTAACGATAAAGCTTCTCTTCTTTCCGATTGTTTGAGGTAATAAATCCGACAGATAGACGCCTCCGAATGTCTTGCTAATATCAGAATCACCTAATGCCAGTTTCCAGAGCGTAATCGTATCCATTATTTGTTTAGTAGTCGACGTAAATGTTTCGCGATCGATCGATTTCTATTGTATTACGATATTCTAAGAAGCATATGACATTAACTGTTTCTGGCAAAGGTCTTTTGAACTTTAAATCGAAACTAACATTTTCATGCATCAACACAGAGGTATGATTTTCGGACGCTGCGCGGTCTGGAGTTAAATCGAATACGTAGAACATGTATCCTTGAGCGTAATCGGAATACGATATATTAGCGAATTTTCAGTAGGGAATTCCCCCTATTTCTTCAAATAATGTTGCGTAAATTCGAGCGTAGTATTTGGCGTCGAAATCTGGTGTAAACGGATTAGGTGGGATTAAAATCGAATCTTTTATAACAGAAATATAGTTTAAGTCGAAATTTTCAAAATTGAAAGGATTTAAATCGATCTGTCCATTAAAAGCGTTATTTCGCACCAATCCGATTATAATTCTTTTCGGGATTTGACCGATTATCGCATTCGATATATTTGAACTTAAAATCCCTTTACTTAATGTAAATACTTTAATATTAACTCGTCGATAAGGCATTTTAATTACAGAATTTTCTAATGTTTTTTCCATTCCAATTAAGATGCTAGGACTTACTTCTATTTTATTTATTTTTAACGTAATATTCTTTAATCGAATCTGATAATTATCGGCTGTCGCCATTAGAGCGAAAGCGTCTTTCGAACGTTCCAATTTTATCCGAATGTCTACGCCGTTTATCAATAATTTAGGTTGATTAATAAAATCGAAATGAAGTCGTCCGTATAAATCTAATACTTGGCTTCTGCTGCTTTTCTTAAACCTGGTGACTAATCCTTCATTCTTGGCGTCTTTAATCGGGTTGGTTTCGTTTAAAAATCCGGCGGTGTCTTTGTAGAAGAAAGAGCTGGTTAAATAGGTTTTTTGCGCTTCTTCGGAGGAAAATAATAGATTTTCTATTATCGCTCTATATGGGTAATTAACGTGCGTAGATATAGTTTTATCATTAAATATCGTAGTACATTGAGAGAACATCGAATGCAAAAAATTATTCACGGGTGTTACTAAATCGGTATCGAGAGTAGAAGTTCCATTTTGTTTAGTAACAGTAACTTGCGCATTAATCGAAATACTGCTCAAATCTATTAAGTTTTCTCCGGAGCCGGGGATTAGAAATTCTATAGGAGATTTCTGATCAGTTATCGAAGCGATGGGATGTAGAATAGCCTCGGTAGTATTTAAAATCGCCAACTGGGTCGGAATAGTTTTAAAAAAATCTAGTTCCGATTTTAAACACGGGCAGGAGAAAGGATCCATTTTTTTAGGAGAAAATATCTACTACTTTCCTCTTCTTAGTATTCTTTCGTTTTACGCTTTTTCTTAGACGTTTTCGTTTTTTACCCGATCCGCTTTGAATTTTTTGAATGACGTCATCTTTTATTTCTCGACCTGCTTGATTAATTCTCGATAGAGCCGAGTCTTTTAACGATTTTCCTGTGAGTATATACGATCCGATATTTTTCGCTATATTTAACGCTTTTTTTCCAATATATTGACCTGCATGTTTTAATATTGGTATTGCTTCGCGAAAAATATTAGAAAAAAATCCATATTCTCGTTGAATCGGCTGACTTTTAAAGTGTGGTCCTTTTCCCCATTGAGGAGTAACGTAAGGGGTGTGCGGAAATATAGAATCGGGATATCCTCCATCTGCGAACGATAATAACTAATACAGTCCTCCGGTTTAAGCTTCATTTTATCAAATAATCGATTCGTTAATGAATTCGGTTTTTATATACTTTTTCGACGAAAACACAATACCAAAAGCATTTTTCCCAAAGTAAATATGACGTTTTCACCCGTTGATGTGCATATATCTACGGTTATAATCTCGATATAATTCGATCGAAGAAGGAAAAATAATGGAGTATTATAAATTTTAACGATTTGTTAATCTTTTTCTCCCATAACTGGAATTACTCGGAATAGTGGAGCTGAAATATCGCCTACGTGATGCGATTCTATTAAATTAGAATATACAAATATTTCTGTTATTCCAGCGTTTAATTCTAAGGAATAAGTTCCCGTAAATTCTCCTTCGGAATATTCTAATCGATCGAATCCTAATATATCTTTTAAATTGACTATTAAATTTTACGGTAGTTTCTCGTGGAACTTTCAATAATAACTTTTTATCGGGAAGCGATTTAAAACTGATTGTCTGAAATGATTTAAGAAATTCTCTTTGTCGGTATAATCCAATCGGTATATGCGTTGTATTTTCGACATTTTCGATTTTTACTTTATCTATATATGTATTTTTTCGATTAATGTAATAAATTCTCCTTTAAAATCTGCAAAAGATGAATTATATTGAATCCTTTCATCTTTTCCTCTTACAATATGTTGTTTTAAATACTCTAGATTCAGAGCAGAAAGAAATGTAGGAGCATCTTGATTTATGTGTAATTCGAAATCTTGAGCGATCTGAATCGTCACAAAGCTGTCTTCTTTGTTATAAGAAAATTTAATAAGACCATCCTTTCCTAATTCTTTTAAATTATTCGTAATAGTCTCGAATATATTACTTGATTTGTTCTCTCCTATAGGATATAACGGAATTAGTGTAGTCAAATCATCAGTTTTTACTTTAATCAACTTCGTCTCTTTAGAAATTATGTTGTAAGTATTATTTTCGCTAGTTATATTAAACCACGAACGAGGTATTATTATCTGGGACAATGCCGCTTCCCACGACCCGCTTAAATTTATCGGCGGATTAATTTTCGATGTGAAGGACGATTGAGTATTTTTTGGAAAATAGTCCATACTCGCTCGTACTGATAAGCGTAACATAAAACCTATCCATTTTTGACTTTCTGCAGTTCTTCGTTATAAAATCGACCCGTAATCGTCTGGTTGTTGTAATCTTTTAACAAATAAGTGACCGGGGTCGTCGGAAATCGGTTTTTTATATAGAAAACCTCTTTACTCCATCCTGCCAAATATCCTCTAAAAAACGTTTTATGTTTCTTAGAAATTCTAACTTTATCATTAATTTTATATTTATATTTTATTTTCGTTTTCGTTTTACTGTAAAGTCGATTAAAAATTTGTAAATGGTGTTTAGGTTTCACCTCGGCCGGAGGCATTCCTATAGTTCGATGTTTACTATAATTATATGCGTTCACCAAATCGTTTAATTTATCGATATATTTATTAGAATTTCGATAGGTAATAAGATGATAAATTTTATTTTTTAAAGTTTTATTAAACCGTTCTACGACCGACGCTTTCGTTTCGGAATGAGTATAATAATGATTTATTTGATGTTTTTTAAATAAATCCTTAATAACAGAATTCATAAACTCTTTCCCTTTATCGGTATGTATCATCCTGAGTATTACTTTTCTAAATATTATTTGAAATGCTTTTTTTATCGTTTCGGGTTTTTTGTCTTTTACCGGAATTACATACACATACAGTCAAACCTGTTTTTATGCGCTCTTTTTATGTGCGATTTTTATTTGTGCGATTTTTTTAATGCGAATTTTTAATTTGTGCGGTTTTTTTTGTACGATTTTTTATTTGTGCGGTATAGTTGGCGACTAGTTTTGTGCGATTCGTCATGTCTCACGTTGACTTATTATAGCTAAATGAACTTATTATAGCATAAATGCACTTATTATAGTAATATTATTGCATGAATATGCGAAAAATGAAATAATTTACTTTTTAAGTCAACAAAACACCACCTGGACAAAAATATGTAAAACAGACGATAGACCAGACGATGCAGTCAAGTGCTGACATCTGTTGTCAATAAATTCTATTTCGTACGGTTTTGAGTTATTTTCTATGTGAGACTTTTTTTATGCGGTCCCTGTTGACCGCATAAAAAAAATATTTTTTTAAATTGTGTTGCGAAAACTATTTTTTACAGCCATTCGTGAAGTTTCGTGCGATTTTTTATGCGTTTTTTTTAATGCGGTCCCTATCCACTGCATAAAAACAGGTTTGACTGTATTTAGAAAACACGTCGATAGTTGCTAATAAATATTTTATTCCATTATTATCTTTCGAAAATTGTCGAACATCCATAAGATCGGACTGGAGTAGTTCTCCTTGATATAAAGCTTTGGTTTTACGCCGCCTATAATTTTTTCGTACGGGTTTATGCAACGTATACGTATTTTGAGTCGATAGCCATTGTTTGACGGTTTTTCTAGGCAACTTTGTCGCTTTTATTAGTCTCGTTACACCGCCAAACGATGCTGGATGAGATGGATTATAATAAATAGAGCTTAATAATCTTTCCATGAAATATGTTTTCTTTTAGACGAGGCAATCCGTTTAGGAATTTTTATCAACGAAACTCTTTTTTTTTCTTCCGCTAGTAATTGATCGTATCGAAGGTGGTGGAATCGATGGCGTTCGAAAACGAAGTATGGGCGATTCTTCTATTCTTAATCGACTCGATAGCGCCTTATTTCCTACCCATTCTCTAGGAATATTAGATTTAATAATCGCTTGATAAAATTCGTTTAATCCGACAGGCACGATGGAAGATTTTCGATTGCGCTTTAAATGCAACATCAGATCCGCTATATGAGAATTAATTACCAGTTCATTATTTACCAGAAATTCTCCTTTTTCGTTCCAATCGTATTGATATTGCTTTAGTAATTGAATGATATGCGGAACATATTTTTGATATCCCAGCGGGACAGAAACTGATATCTGATCTTCGATAGTCGACGGTTTTGTCGGTTCTAACGATGGTTGCGATTCTTCGATCGGTTCTGGTACCATCGAGACTCGAATCGGTTCTTTCGGTGCGTGAATAGTTTGTTTAAATCTCGAAAATTAGTTGACTTAATAATTTAACTTTCAAATCATCCGATAAAGTACTTTCTTCTAATAAATCTTGGATATTATCGTGCAATCGTATTTCCGGTTTTTGCAGTTGATATTTAGGTACTAATTCGGGAGGTACTAACATAACGCCATTCGTTGAGCCATTTTTTTATAATCCAAAAATTCTTTTAGCTAATGATATTATTGGATCTAAAATCGCGCCTAAAAATCCTCCCGATTGATTTATCAAAATCTTCTTTTTTGCTTGGAGACCTATTCTTTTATTTGCGAGTTTTCGAATACACTTTTTATATTTTTTTAATTTATTAATGTTTACCGGTACTCGACCTTGCAGCGTATTATCGCAAATTTCGCATATGACTTTTATCTGATCGGGCGATGCTTTTTTTAACAAAGCTTTTCTCTGAGCGGGTGTTGCCTTTGCTAGCACATTTAACAAATGATAATTTTTTCTGATATTCTTCATTTTTGTGGAATATAAACCCAATACACGCCTTGGTTGTCGGGAAAACACGAATCTCGTAAACACAATTCTTTATCGGTCGACGGATGGAAATCGATAAACAAATAACCGTACGGTTTGGATGTCGCGCTTAAATATGCGTCTTTGAAGTAGGGCATTTTGCCTATAAACGCTTGACGAGCGAGACAGTTGATTTGGCTTTCATCTCTATTATTCTTAAATAAAATCAAATAATGAGTATTTAAACTAATATCTCTCATTACTTTATTACGAGGAAATAAATTCTGCATTATCAATATAACGCTTATATTTTTATGATGCGATTGAACGGTAAATAATTCCGCAATTTTTTCGGTTATAGAATGCATTAAATCGTCTATAATTATTAAATCAACATTTTCGTCGATACTTTCGGGAATACCGCATTTAAAATGAATATTTTTCTCTTCCACGAACCAAGGTTGATACATCGAGTAACACCATAAAATGCGATTTAATCGTTTTTCATAGATATTTTCATGTAGCATTTTCCGAACTAAAGAAGTTTTTCCAGATTGAGACGGGCTTACGACGATACAACTGGACAGATGTTTTAAACGCATTTTCTGCACAGTAAGTTAAATTCGTTCTTTAATAATTGTACACCATTATATTTGTGAAGCAATCCATCGCTCGAAAATCTTCGAATGTCGTATACAGTTCTTCCAGCATTCGTACATTTATGTAAATAAAAGTTTCTACCTAAATGTAAAGAATATTCGCAAGTAGTATTTTTTATATTAATTTCTTTAAAATCCGATCCTTTTAATAAAACTATAAAAGAAATTGTTAGCGAAAATATTTCTATACAGCTTATAATAACAAAAGCGAGTACTATTTTGCGAGACATGATGATCTAAAATAGCAATTAAAACCGAAATAACTGCTTATTAAAATAAATCAAAAACACTAGTGCACATGCGCGAAAACATAAAACCAATCGCGAATTTAAAAATTATTTTATTTGAAAAAATGGATGGGTGTAGTGACGATATGCTACCGCGATTCGTTGGACGGCATTTGTTTCAATGAAAGAGAAATTATTAGTTCCATACGCTTTCTTTAGAACCTCATTTCCTTGCATCGAGTTGGCAGAAAATCTGCTAAAACAATCGCTAAAACACAGCAGTTTTCTCCAGCCGTTAAAATTCTATACTCTGTAGATTTTTGACCGTGGTTTAACCCAAAAGTAAAACAGCGGTGGTTGCGTACAGCGAAGGAATCTTATCATCATTATAACTTACAAATTGTAGAGAAATCTGACAAAACATTCACCAGTTTTGAAGACTGTTTTTCTGGTGTCGAAAAAAAAAGTGACCCTCACTGTGGACCCGAAAATAATATTCCAAAAATGTATTTTGAATACAAAAGTAAAAATCAATAAAATTGCATTTTTTCTCGAAAATTTTTGTGTTTTATTTAATAATAACGCAGTCATTAATTGTAAATAATATATATTTTTAAATTCGTTGATCTAAAAACAAATTTCTGCGTGAAAATAAATTCAGTGACCTAAAAAAATTACAATGTGATAAATTCGTTGACCTAAAAAATAAAATGGTTGTGTGAGAAAAAATTCGCTGACCTAAAAAATAAATGTCCACGTGAAAAAAATTAATTCTGTTAATGATGATATTAAAAAACATGTTGCAACATGAAAAAATATATAAAAGTTCGGATAATATTTAAAAAACATGTTGCAACATGAAAAAAAATATAAAAGTTCATTTGTCTAACGATTGCAACATAAAAAAGCTTATTGGTCTAAAACAAAACTAATCGATTGCATCATACAAATTGATTCCGACATATAAAGCGCTACAAACTAAAATTAAATTTGTATTATATTAATATCGGAAGAAGACAAGTCGATCCTTTCGTATAAAATGGAGACAAGAAAAATAGCTCTGCTCTCTGACTAATTAAATTTGTTGGTTGATTGGAAAGATTTCTCTAAATTAAATTTAACAGAAGATGTAATAAAACGACTTCAAGATAAAGTTGATTGGGATATTATTTCTGAAAAAAATCTTAGTAATGAATTTATTGAGGAATTCCAAGATAAATTAAACTGGAATAAAATATGGAAAAGCAGACATTACTCTCCTACTTTTTTAAACAAGTATACTCATCGAATTAATTGGGATGATGTTTGTCGTTATCAGCAGTTAACAGAAACATTTTTGAGTGAATATTCTGATTATCTAAACTGGGATCTCGTATCTCAATATCAAAAACTGAGTCCTCATTTCATTATAAGTTTTAAAGATTCACTCAATATGCCGCTTGTTTGTAAATATCAACGATTGAGCGAAGAAACTATTAAAGAACTTGAAAACCATGTGGATTGGGAGATTATTTCAGAATATCAAGATTTATCCGAAAAATTTATGGAAGATTTTAAACATAAATTGGATTGGTGTAGTCTCATTAGTAATCAGAAACAATTAACAACCAAATTTATAACCGATAATTATCAATTTGTTCTAATTCGTGTTTTGGCAAAAATATGCGAAAGACTTTAATTTTTTAAAATATAATTAATACATTTATACACGTATTTTGTATACTTACTTCTTAATTGATGTAAATGTTTTTTTATTTCAATAAAAAAATGAATTGAATTGAATATTTCTATTGTATTTTTTTTATATGCTACATCATTTTTTAATTACATAACACGAATCGCTTATAATGTATACTTCTTCCCGGTGTTGGCCCCACATCGAGTTTGTTCACTCTTTTTACAAAACGAGGTCAAATCAACTTCCCCCAACAATATAAAGACGGGAGGTTTACTTTCTTTAGCTAATTCTTTATCAAGTTTTTTCTCTGCACACGAAAAATATTATTATTTGAAGAAGGAGAAGAAAATAAATAGAAGGTAAGTTTTTTCAAAAAACTTTATATAAATGTTAAATAATAGATGTAAGAATATTTTCGCAAGATTTTTTTTTCGAGAAAGATGAGTGTCTAGGCATTAACTCAATTTAAATTCTTTAGGTTTTTTTAATATTCGGAATAAATTTAAGCTAATGCTTCCTACAACTAACTCTTAAACTTTTTTTAATAACTTTAATTCGCTTTTATAATTTCAATCTTAAGCTTTTTTTTCTTGCGAATTTTCTTTAAAAAACTGCTTTCAGTTTTTCAAAATTTCTAATTTAGACTATTTATAATAAATATGCATCATAATATTTATTGTTTTTTTAGATGCCCTACTATGTTATAAATCCTACTGAATCCCACTCTACCGAAGTTTAACGACGTTGATCATAAAAGAACTTCACGCATTCTATGGAGCCAATTGTCATATCTTATAATTATTTTAAATTTCATTATTTTTTGTTCTTATTTCTAATAAAAAAGAGAGAGATGTCGTCGTTTATTTAATCGTTGACGCCGCACGAAAAAATATATAACGTAAAAGAATCGATAAAAAGCAAATATTGCGATTCGATTAGCGAGGGTTCGTGTTGTTTATTTTTTAAATACCTATCTAATTTCGAAGAAAAAAAATAATATATTAAAAAAATGAAGTTTCATATTTTGTCGACAGATGGATTCAGCCAAAAAAACTTATATCTCTCTTAAATATTAAAGTTATATATATAAATATTAATTCTCTTAAATAAAACTTTAAAATATTGATTCCCTTAAGAGCTCTCTCTCTATATATATATATATAAAAACTCAACAAAAAAATACGTATATATATAAATCTCTTAAAGTTATATATATATATATAAATATTGATTTTCTTAAGACGTATAAAAAAACAGCGAATCTCTACGTATATATAAAAAAACCGACCTATATAAAAACAACGAATCTCTACGTATATAAAAAACACCTTTCTAATTTCAAAGGGAAGAAAAATATTTTGTCAACAGTTGGTGCCAGCTTAACAAAAAACTTATATATAAAAATAAAAATATATAAATATAAAAAAATAAAATAAAAATATTGATTCTCTTAAGGTGACTTAACAAAAAAAAACTTATATAAAGTATACTAATAAAAGAAAGAAAAAATCGATGAAAAAAATATATATATCGTAAAAGAATCGATAAAAAGCAAACAGCATTCGTGATCGTCGTCGTTTATTTAATCGTCGTTGTGACACACATTAATTTGTCGACAGATGGCGCCGGCTTAACGAAGAACTTATATATATAAAAATAAAAATATATAAAAAAACTTATATATTAAAATAAAAAATATATAAATATAAAATAAAAATATTGATTCTCTTAAGATGAGTTAACAAAAAAACTTATATAAAGTATACTAATAAAAGAAAGAGAAAAAAATCGATGAAAAAAATATATATATCGTAAAAGTATCGATAAAAAGCAAATAGCAAATAGCAAATAGCCTGATCCGATTAGCGACAGACAGTTCGCGCTGTCTGTGATTTTTTTAATCGCCTTTGTAATTTCGAAGGATTAAAAAAAAATGCAGTTTAATATTTTGCCAACAGATGAACAGCAGCTTAACAAAAAATATCTTAAATATTAAAGTTATATATATAATAATATTAATTCTCTTAAATAAAGAAAAAAAATTGATTCTCTTAAAAGATCTATATATAAACAAAAAAAATCTCTTAAAGTTATATATATAAAAAAATATCGTTTCTCTTAAGACTTGTCGGCGAATCGCTCGTTATTGTAAAAACGCTCGCTCACATTTTGGGGTGAAGTATATCCGAAGGGACAACAAAAATGGGCGTGGTTTTAATGTCTACCAGAGCTTTTGGAATGCAAATATCGTAGAAACGCTCGAACGATTCAACGGTTATTGCGATTTTTAGCCCCTGGTCGACGTCTTTCCCCTGAAATGTAAGGCAATACTGAAATAAAAGTTTAACAAATTATCCCAAAGTTTCTCTCCCTTATACTACTAACACATCTAATAAGTTTTCCTTTACAACATACAAAAAACCCGTTAATGTTAACAAAACCATCAACTACTACTAATATTTTCCAGAAAATATTAAAAAGAATATTTTTATCATGGAACTAAAAAACATTTACACAAGAACTACTGATGATAATAACCAGAAAAACAAATTAAAAGAACTTGAAACTAAATTTTTACTTAACGACTACCCCAAATCGAAATTAAACACATGGCAAAAACAATACTGGCTACACAGATATAATACCAAACACAAACCAGACAAATTATATAAACCCTTCCCATATATAAAAAATATCTTTGACAAATGCAATAACATCCTTAAAAATGACAACATCAGCATAGCTCCATCATTGACCAACAAAATATCCAACTCCATACACCACAACATCAACAAACAATACAACAATAAGACAGACATCCTTAAAAGTATCGGAACAGTTTACAAACTTGAATGCAACTGCCATGACCCGAAAATTTATATTGGTGAAACTGGCCGTATGTTAGATACTAGAATTAAAGAACATGAAGCTGCTATCCGCCTTAAACATAACACTTCCCCTTGGTACACCCACACAATTGAAAATAACTGCCAAATTAATAGAAACAACATCAAAATGTTACATTCTGAAAAAGATCCTTACAAACGGAGATTTAAAGAACATATTGAAATCAAAAAACACCCTAAAGAGCAACTCATTAATATTTCTGAGGGTATGACAATAAACCCCCAATGGTACCAACTAATAAAAGACACATCCATCCGTTAAACATCGTTTACAGCACACCCCACTGTTCAGATTACCTTGGCTTTCGGTAACCTTACAACACATGTCAGTATGCAGTCAAGTCCCGTTAAACACCGGTCTTTACCCTTCTTCACTCTCATCATGAACATAACACCTGCACTGCAAATGTAAGTTTTTATTTAAATAATATAAAATGTATAACTGTATATAAATATATATATATTTAACAATTGTATTAAATCACAAATTTGTTTATATTGTATTAAATCATAGATTTTTTGTTGTAGTGAATGTAACACTCCTGTTAAAAATACGGAAAAAATTATAAAAATTGTACCAACTTATAATAACGCATCAGCTTTATAATATGTAAGTTTCTATGTTTACTATTTTCCAATTTACGTGATCCTAAATACTGTCGGAAACCTCAACGTTTTTGTAATTTCCTTAACAGCACTGAAGAGGGGTTGGAAAATAAACCAACCCGAAATGCATATGAATAAATAAACTAAGTTTCCCTAACCGTATGCTGTTGGAGCGTCTACCAATTTCATTACTTGGCTTACAAAGACGGTTCACACAGGACATCGATTCTATTTATTCCGAAGACAGAAATCTTCATAGCGAAAAAAAACTATTATTCCAAAATATGCTAATATTTCGAATAATTTGGTCTAATTTTACCAAATCTAATATAGCATTATCATTCAAAAAGGAATCGTTGTTTTTCGGTATTGCAATAAAATATGCTTTATTATTAATTGTAATACGTCTAGAAATGCCTAAATTACCAGTAGTATTCAAAGAAAACATTGATTCGACTGAATTCCTTTCTAATTTTCCTCTTCCATTAATCGGAGTGTAGAGATATTCCGCAATCTTCACAATGTGTAATTTCAAGAATCCAGTTGCCAGCACAATCGTTATCAATAATAAAATGTAAACGTACAATTGAGGATGACACCCGATGTGATATCCAATTCGAGAAAACCAACAGGTAAAGCTGTTTTTAATATTTTTCTTCATCGTTATTCTGTAATAAAATATTATAAAATAACATTGATTCATATCAGTATAGATAAATATTTTGTGAACGTCATCAAAAAATTCACGAATAGCTTAATAATATTTGCGTGGATTCTTCAAATTATGTGAATGAATCATAACATGAAATGCATTTTAAAAATATCGAAATATGTACACGTAACTACACAAAAATATTAAATCAGTAAGTGTGAAAATATTGTATATATTTATATTTTTAGAATCTAACTTTACAGTTGAGTATTACTAAAGAATCAATCGAGTATGCAAATTTAATGAAACATTATTTTAAGGCAAGAAAAAGTAATGACAACGGTTGAACATTGCTAACAATCTTATTTCAAAATGTAAGTAGTTCTTGAGCATACGTCGACAGCGTCAACTTATATGGACCCATGAAGCTCGGGCTTACACAATATCTTGGGCTAACACAGTTTGTTTCTTCGTAATTTACAGCCATTTGATACTGCAGTTGAACAATATTGTTTGATCGTTTTATCAACTAAAATTTAATAAAAAATACACTAAACTCTTTATGTCGATGATTAAGGAGTAAAAAAATTAAATTAATTAAGAAAATTAAAAGATATTTTATAATTTTAAGTCAATGAAATATTTTGCGATATTTCTTGTCTTGTATCAGCTAGTTGGGCATGAGCATCTAGGTTATATCGTCCCGTGGTAAAGTGCGACGTAATTGTTATGTAATAGTTGTTGTATGCGTTTACGATGGTCGTTACGCAAAACATAATGCATTCGGGGAGGTTTTTTAGGGTAACTGGTCCTTATTCAGGCATTACAGATGTGGAGAAAACCAGCAAAGCACGTCTGAGCAAGGTGCAAACCCACGACTGAAATCGAAATGTTCAGGGAAAAAAACCGCTTGGACACTGGTGGACTATTTTGCGATTTTTAGCTCAAAATACTTACAGCTAATGTTTGCATTAATATTTTTGTTACGTAATTTATTATTTTATTACTATAATATAATAATAATATAAGCTTAATATTTCAAGAATATGATATGATTTGAAAAATTCTAATACTTTCCGTTTCGTGATGTTAGTTTTTCGGCTGATATAAGAGAAGTAAAGTATGACAATCGGTCAAAAATGACTCAACGATTTTAACATTTTTGGACTTACGACATCTTGAAACGTCAAGAAATGCAAAAAAAAAAAAAAAAAATTCGGAGATAATTCCTGTATGTACAGACGTTAGTGTGTGTGTAGGAAGGAAAGATTTTGTTCACTCTGCTTCAAGCTTAATAACTCCTGTATTTTTTGTCGAAAATTTCTGAAATTTTGCAGGGAGTTTGTTTATTAGGGGAGTGATGCTTTTAAATTTCGGTGGTTAAAGGTAGAGGGGGTCTATCATAAACAGAAAGAAAGAATAATTTGGCTGAACAATACTCATGAAATGCCAAAATGATGACGCATCAAAACATTCTAAGAAGACTATTAGACAGCAGAAAAAAGTTTTTCACAAGTTTCATTTACGAAACAGAGAATAATCATAAGAAATGGAAAGTGAGAGACTTCTTCAGAGACATTAAGCCCCTGTACAACACATATTGAATAAAACCCCTGGTCATCAAGGATTTATGTGCGAGGCTGTTAGCCAACAAACAGGAAGTTTCTAAAAGATGGAAAGAATATTTCCGGATCTCCTGAAATGTCCAGACCCCACGATTCCAGCTACATTCCTCCCAAAACTCGAACCAGAAGTTAAAGAATCTACTCAGTGAAGTTCAGGTTATCATACAAAATTTCCATTATCACAAAGCTGCAGAGATTAACAATATCAAATCAGAGCTTTTCAAATATTGTGGGCAGCAGCTTGCAAAGACAATCCATAATCAGATTCTGCAGATCTGGAGACAGAAAAGAATGCCAATGGAATGGAATAATCCCCATCCACAAGAAAAGAAATAAAATGGAATGAAAAACTACAGGGAGATCTCTCTACTCCAAGTGAAATAAAAGATCCTGTCACCTCTAGTTATGAGGCAATTGACTCCAAACATGGAGGGAATCGTGGGTGAATATCAAACTGGTTTTCGAAAAAATACAGCCACAACCGATGAAATCTTCAGATTCAAAAATTAACATAGGTTCTCGAGAAGAACTGCGAGTACAATGTGGTCACTACTGATTTGAAACCGAGATCATAACATATACATTCAATAAAATTTACTGCCTGGACAACAATTATAAGTTTGGAAAAATTACAAAATTTCTCTTTGTTCCTTTTCCCACTTTTAGCGTTCGTCAATAGGAAATTTAATCTTTCCGAATTTATGAAAAAATATATTTTAAATTTAACAAATTATGTTTACATGAAAAGAAAATAAATTAATGTGATGGTTGCATTTGTTTTTCATTTAAAATTTTCTCCATACGTGGATCTTCGTTAGAAACACACAAAAACAAATTGTTTTCGAGTAATAAAAGACGATTCCTATATTTAGTTTTTAGCGCAACCATAGACAAAAAATCCTTTTCACAGAGATAAGACGTGGCGAAAGTGATTAATATTTTCAATGCTTCTGTGACTGAATTTCCATATTCGTGTCGACGAGCGAGCCAAAACGTATTTAAATCTTCAGATGTAAATTGCAGTTGTAGCGTTTTGTCGGCAGACATTTCGATGAGCTAGCTGGTCGTGAATCTCAACTTGTAAGTTAGCAGCGGCGACAACATTTTCACTAAACGGATTCGGTATCCATCTTTTCAAGAAATCATTTTTATTTTCCGGGAAATACTCTGTCAACTGAGTTTTTAGCTCACGCAAATGCATCTTCATGCAATCCAAACTGTGGTGAATAATAGTGTGGGAAACGCCGGGAGGTAGGACGGAAGTCGGACCTCCTTGTTCTCGGCGAATAGGTCGGCAAGACCCGCCCCACTGTCAAGGATGGCTAATTTTGCGCGATATCCCGACTTGTCGGGATCGGTCAGTTACTTGTCAGGTCGAGTGGAGGAGTGTGTGTGGGGTCGTCGATAAAGAAAGGCAATATCCGTATAACAGGACAACACAGATAATGGTTTATTGGAACATAGGAACTACTACAGAAACGCTACGCATCCCGTCCCTAATCGCGGGAGAGAGAGAGCTCACAATTGTTAGGGGATTCATACCTCTCGGTGATCGATTTTGATCGAGGATGTTCGTCGGACTCGGGCGTTTTCCTGGCGGAGCGACAGGTGGGCGGCAGGATTGGCTTGTCGGCGGTGACTTCGGCGTCTCGACTTGGCCTTCGAGTCGGATACGGTGTCGCCGGGCAGTTCGTCTTCTTCGGACGTCAGCTCCCCGTTCTTAGAGATCTCCCCCCTATTTATACTCTAAGTCCCTTCCGCCACGATCACCAATCGCGATCGAGGATGGTGACTTGAGTTCCGTGACTCAGGTCGGATCCTGAGAAGGAGGGAAGTGAGTTTGACGGCGGAAGATTGTACATCCTTCGAAACTTGATCGTTATCGTGGATCGCGATCGTTATCTCCCGAGAGGGCTTCGAAATAATTAAAATTTAACATTGGACAGGCCTAATACGGGTCTCACACTGCCTCGGACTTTCGAAATCGAACTTGGTCCTAAACGGGACCAGTTTGATTTTATTGACTGTCCGGGTGTTCGCTTTTATGGAGGGTGCTCTCTCTCCGATCGTTGAGAAATAATTCGTACGTATTTTACAGATACCTCTATAAAGATACATATATAGATACATATAAAGCGGTACAGAGTTGATCGCGATACAGTAATAGGATATACAAAACATAGGCTGAGTTAAAACGGGTCGTTCTGTTGTCTGGTAGTATCGGATTGATACAATGGTAATTCGTCGACGTCTGGGGACGGATGCCTGTTGTTAATTAGCAGTAAACATCGGTGATTGGTTGGAGGTCTGGAAGTCGAAGACAAAGATTGTAGTTCGAGGAAACACGTGGGTGCGTTATTTCCTTTGTTCAGTTTTGTCGGTTCGTACGTTGATGGGATATTACTGGATATTAGATGGTGATGGTTGACGAAAATCACAGGTAAGTTTTTGATAGAATGTTGATAAAGTGCTAAGAGGAAGGAAGAATTGGTCCTCGGTTGAGGAGTAGATGGCTGGAATTTGGTGGGTTGAATGGCGAATGGTGGTAACGTTGGATAAGTCGACATCCTGTTGGCGTGGCTGTTAGCTGATACTGTCTTGGTATCCAAAAATAAAGATTAAAATATACGTAATGGCAATTAATTCATGGTTATAGGTAGAGGTATGATAACAGATAGGTAAAGTGGGGTTTTCTACTCTCTCTCTCGGGAAAATTGGTTATAACCGATATCTGGTTAATAGAGACTGGGTTGAGTGTATCGCGAATCTATGTAATAATTAAGGCTTGAATAAAACATCAAAATGTAATTTATTAAACTAGAGGTAACATACTAATTAAAGTAACACAATTGAATTTGAATGGCTACATAAAAGGCTACATATATGGTTAACATGGTTAAATGGTTACATATAAATGGCGATAATAAACCTATGTGTATAACTGGCTATAATATTCGATAATATATATCAAAGGTAAAAGCATAGATATAAATTCGGTTATATAATGATACATCAATGCGGTAAAATATAAAGTTGGTAAATATGACTAAATATACTTGGTCAAGATTTCGTCCGGCGATTGTGGTTCCGGTGTCGGGATCTGCGTGGAAGATTTTGAACTCCGGAAGTCGACTCTAACCGGTCCCATAGGTATACGCGCACCGGACTATACGGATAGTTAATAGGAGAAGGCAACAGGTGTCGGTCTCCGCTGAGCGGAATTTGAGGCGTTGGGTCCCTCAGCGGCCGGAATGTGCTCTTGCTCCAAGTTTGCAGCTAGATTGTCTAATTGTACCTCTTGGAGGAGGTGATTTGCCGGATTAGGTTTCGTTCGCGGGAGTTGGATCGACAACATCGGCGGCGCGGTAGATAATAGCGACAACCATATATTATGCCAATGGGAAGAAGAGCAATCAGTAAGCAACTCATCAGGATGGTAATTAACGAGGGGGTCGAGGTAGTTAAAGGAGGAGGTGTTGACATACGTAATAAATGTTCGAGGTCATACCGGACATTTGTCAAGGAATGATCGGCTTTTCCAATATCGGCGGAGCTGATCACCTTGATGGGTAGCGTCTGGGGATCCTTTAGACGGGTTTGCAGTAACCATATTTCGGTTTGATTTAGGATTTGTTCGATTTGGGGAACAACTAATTGTTGGGCTATGTTCAACAATTATCTCATTTAATTGTAGTGTAGGAAAATTGTAGTCAACCGATTTCGAAGGTAGGGCTCATGATACCGTAGGTTTGTATAGAATGGCCTGTCGCGCTTCTTAAATCGGTTTCCTTATCGCTATCGATGTCTACCCTCTCTAACATCGTATTAGCAAAAGATTTGGCTACGAGAGACACTTTCGCTCCCGTATCTATTTGAACTGTGGCCGGATTTCCTCCTATAAAAACACTCAAAGATGGCTTCGCTTTGCGCCGGAAAGGAAGTTATGGAGGCCAGAGCGACAAGGTTCGGTTCCTTGCTCTCGAAGGTTTTCTGATTGCTGATTTCGCCTTCTCTGGTGTTCGCGGCCGAATCCTAGCCGTAGGATAAGGGTTCCTTTGAGGGTGCGATCGATATCGTCGCCCGTCAACGCTTCGTACTCTGCCCCTCCATTTGGACTGAGAGTTCTCCGGTGATTGGGATCGAAATCGGACCCTAGTTTGTTCGTTACCGGTTTCCTGTCTCGCGGGATAGTTTCGAGGCGGAGGCGGTGTCGCACGCTCGCCTTCGTTAACAGCTGAGGGGGAGGGCGAGTTCCGGTTCCTATCGGAGTTAAGGGTAGCTCGAACATTCGACTGATCGAACCGGCGACGGGAAGTAGTCGGCCGATAGTCATTTTGCCGGGTAGGTGTCCTAGCATAGGTGGAGTTCCGGAAACTGCCCCGATCGCTTCGTCTTCCCGAGGGGGTTCTATAATTGCGTGGAGTTGTACCTCGAGTGAGCCCGTCCACTCTACCTTTAAGTTCTTCCAGCGTCTTTGTTAATTGCGTTAAATCGTCTAACGGAGGATGTTCGGTTGATCGCAGGTTAATTGTCCGCAAGTTTCCGCGTGAACGCGCGGTGAGTTCCTCAATTGTTTCCTCGTTAATTGCGGCATCTAAGGCCTCGTCAAAGGTTTTTGGGGCATGACTCATTACCCTTTGTTGGATCCGCGGCGTGATTCCGTTCAAGAATTGGACCTTTAGGCGTTCGTCCAACTCTTTTCTTTGCACACGCTGTATGATAGCGGATTCCGCCGCATCCGCACCGGGTTCCGGGGTGATTTCTATCTCCGTCGCTAGCGCTTGCAACCGTGCGGCATACGCTTGGACATCTTCATCCCGTCTTTGCACGCAGGAATAAAACCGATTTAATTGAAAAGTGAGAGGCACTCTATCGAAACGCTGGAGCATAAGTCGCTTAAATTCGTCGAAATCGTCGACTTTCTTAATTCGCTGATCCTTTCGTACGAATTCCCGGGCTATTCCCGCTAGTTTTAACTTTGCTACTGCCAGCATTTGCGCTTTCGACCATGCAGCAACCTTCATGATATCCGCTAACGAATCAAAAAAATCCGTTACACGGGGGCCTTGCGGGTCTCCTGAGAATACAGGCAGCAACGGGATTATCCCGCCTAGACCGCCTAACGTAAAAGGGTTCGGTCCTGGATTTGGGAGCGGTGGCGGATCCGCTGGGTTAGCAGGCCCTGCCGCGGGTTGGGGATTGGGTTCCATTATCGCTATTTATCCTTAAGTCCCGAATTCGAATATGGCCCTTTTTCTCCTTTATCGCACCCCACTCCTGTAAACCAATTTGTGGGAAACGCCGAGAGGTAGGACGGAAGTCGGACCTCCTTGTTCTCGGCGAATAGGTCGGCAAGACCCGCCCCACTGTCAAGGATGGCTAATTTTGCGCGATATCCCGACTTGTCGGGATCGGTCAGTTACTTGTCAGGTCGAGTGGAGGAGTGTGTGTGGGGTCGTCGATAAAGAAAGGCAATATCCGTATAACAGGACAACACAGATAATGGTTTATTGGAACATAGGAACTACTACTGAAACGCTACGCATCCCGTCCCTAATCGCGGGAGAGAGAGAGCTCACAATGGTTAGGGGATTCATACCTCTCGGTGATCGATTTTGATCGAGGATGTTCGTCGGACTCGGGCGTTTTCCTGGCGGAGCGACAGGTGGGCGGCAGGATTGGCTTGTCGGCTGAGGCTTCGGCGTCTCGACTTGGCTTTCGAATCGGATACGGTGTCGCCGGGCAGTTCGTCTTCTTCGGATGTCAGCTCCCCGTTCTTAGAGATCTCCCCCCTATTTATACTCTAAGTCCCTTCCGCCACGATCACCAATCGCGATCGAGGATGGTGACTTGAGTTCCGTGACTCAGGTCGGATCCTGAGAAGGAGGGAAGTGAGTTTGACGGCGGAAGATTGTACATCCTTCGAAACTTGATCGTTATCGTGGATCGCGATCGTTATCTCCCGAGAGGGCTTCGAAATAATTAAAATTTAACATTGGACCGGCCTAATACGGGTCTCACACTAGTGTCTTGTTCATTCAAATTTTCCTCAATATAATCCGAAGTGAGTGGGAACATATCCAAATTTTTGCTTTGATGGCGAATAATCCAGATATCATGCTTCTTAATAAACGCACGAACTTTGTCTGTCATTAATAAAATGTTTTAATCACGTCCTTGTAAATTCACATTCGAGTCGTTTAAATGCGAAAATTACATCAGCTAAGTAAGCCAACACGACATACACCCATTATTCTGTAAAAAGAATGAGAATGACATTTGTTTATCCTGGAAAAATATAATTAATTCATCTCGCAATTCCAATTCCCGGGTTAACACTTTCCCCGCGATAACCATCGAACTTCTGTATGGAAAAGAAGAGATTTTTTTATTTTCGCCCATTTCATCGCATAGTTTAGCAAACAGCCTGTTTTGTAACGGTCGGCTTTTAATAAAATTAACCAACTTTACAGCTTCAAGAATAAACATGTTTCGTAAAGATGCTATACTTTAGTTTCATAATTTTACGGGTGCCGCTTCGAGCGGCGGCGGAAACACGAGGCGAGGTTGAACGCACGCGAGGTTGCTAGGCGACGATTGCCAGCCAACCGCCTCCTAGTGAGGGAGGATACGGTAAGTGATTTGTCGATTTAATGGGGCAAGATAGAAGCGCTCGCAAAGCGCGGCCGATATATGTTTGGAGCGGAGCGGGGCACAGGAGTTTGCTTTAGAAAAGAGTCGTTATTATTTTATTTGACGTTAAAAACGGGTGCCGAAAATTAATTTATATTATCGACAGAACTACAAAACTAAACGGTGGCGAACGAGAAAGCTAAAATTTCGGGTAGGAAGGATTTCGGGATTTAATTAATAAGAACGGAGAGATCGAGACGTAAGCGAGGATTCAGCCGGCAATAAAGAAGGGAGTGTAATTAATAAATCCGACGAAGGGGGAACAAATGGCGTATAATTTGTTTTGCATTCAGTGACTGGAATAGCCGAGTAAGAAAGTATATTTATAGTTTTAGATTTCGAACGGAGATTTAGATGTGTCGTTACGTGTGTAATGCTACAATTGGATTATCGTGCGTTTATATTTTTGTTTTAAACTTAGTTGCTTGCCGTAAAGACGCCTGCCAGTACGAAAGAGTTAGGAAAGAATTAGAAAGAGTTAGTCGGGACCGTATAGAGCTGCACACTGCTCGAAACAAATCTTGGTTAATTCGAATATTTCGTTGTCTACTGTAAGCGTGGATAGCGGAACCGGCCAGGCCATAGCGCGAGAATGGAGGAAGGAAATGAGCTTCCTCCGCCAGCGATCAAACAATCCGCAGTCGAAAATGATATGAGATATCGTGTCGGGAACCGACAGTCCGCAGTTACAATTTCTAGAGTTGATGATTTTAAAACGATGTAAGTAATAATTTAGTTTTCCGTGCTCGGAGAGAAAAGTCGTTATAATTTGATCGTGTTTTTCTATTTTTATGTTTTTCCTATGTTTTATTGTCGGAAAGAATCTATGCGTAACATCGCCTTTATTGTCCGAATTCCAGCGAATTTCCCAAAGTCGGTTTGATCTCTGACGAAGAAGAGCTTTCGCGTGGGCGAGGGGAAGAATATCGTAGTCTATGGAGTCGTTTAAGAAGGCGGAAGTGGCGAGGGAGTCGGCCAGATCGTTTCCGGGGCAAGAATTATGTGCTTTTAGCCAACAGGCGGACGTGCCGTACGAAGCGACACACGTTTTAAATAGCTCGTATATTTCAAAATTTAGAACGGTCGAAATTTTTGGTTTCGCTAGGAAAGCAATAGCTGCCTTCGAGTCCGAACATAGGAGAACGTTATTTAATTTATTACTTATTATGTATTCTAGAGCGTTTCGAATAGCCAGAACCTCCGCTTGGACTATATTGCAGTCGGAGTTTAGTTTGTATTTTCTTTGATAGACAACATTCTTGCCCGATAGAAACGCAAAGGCCGCCCCACAGCCGCGGGGGGATTTAGATCCGTCGGTATAGATACGTAGATCGCGTGACGCGTCGTATGCGACGATGGCATTATCGTGGCTGTACGCCGGATGTGGAAGTCGTTCTGCGGGCGCCTGAGTTGCGAAGAGCAAGGGCTCTTCTCCTGGCGGAGAAGTACCCGAGATTTTGATGCGATAATAATCAAATCGCTCTCTCAGCACGAGGTCCAAAGGAGTCTTGTTGGCGATAACAAGCGCCGACTCTCGCGAGATTGTTCTATATCCCTTGATTAATTTAATGCATATTCGTCTTTGAAATTTTAACAGCATGTCTCTGATTTTTTGATGCGCTAGAGAACCCCCCCAAACGGCTATTGCATAACTCAAGACCGGAAGAACGACTGCCTCATAGATGATATCGATAGACTTAGAGTTTAGTCCCCATTTGAGGGTTGCAATTTTGCTAAGGGAGAGGAGGAGCCTTTCAGCCTTTCCGAGCTGATCTCTCACGTGAGGGCACCAGTTTAGTTTTTTATGCAATTCTACTCCCAAATATTTAAACGAGTTAACGTATTCCAGTTTTTTCCCATTTAGCATTAGGGTCGGTTTCTTAAATTTTAGTTTTCTCGTTACGAAAAGTAATTTCGATTTATCTTCGTTAAACTGCAGTTTGCAATTTTTTGCCCAATTCTCTAAGTTTGCCAGAATGCTTTGTGCTTTCTTTCTGAGATGGTATTCTTTTCTATCTGTCACCGTCACCAAGAGATCATCCGCAAAAGCCACGAGCTCGCTTTCTGCAGGGAGAACGATCCGAAAAACCGTGTTTAGAAGAACATTCCATAGATGGGGGGCGGCAGCGCTGCCTTGGGGTACACCTAGGTCGATGGATTTCGTTACCGTTTCTGCATTGTGGGTTAGCTGGGCTTTCCTTCCCCGGAAATAGCTGACTAAAAGATCGTAAAGATTCTTTGGGACTTCTGCATTTCGAAGTTCATTTAAAATTAAGACGGGCCACGCCGTGTCAAATGCAGCTTTTAAATCCAAAGATATTACTATGCATATTTTTTTATTATTTAATGCTTCCAGCATGCGATCTCTAACTATTATTAAGGGTTCCGTAGTACTTTTTTGTGCAGTGAAGCCAAACTGTTTACTACTGAGGTATTTCTTTTTGGACAAATGATGCGTTATTCTGTTAATCATTAATTTTTCCAAGATTTTGCCTAAAACGGGTAATAAACTTATCGGTCGGAACGATTTCGGGGAGTCTAGTTGCTTACCCGGCTTCGGGATTATCTTAACGATTGCATGTTTCCACGCCGTCGGAAAGAAACCGGAAGACAAGCAAGAGTTATAGATTCGAGAGAGAATATTCGGATCTGCGTTAAAAGCTTGTTTTACTATTTCTGCATTTAACCCGTCATGTCCGGGGGATTTTTTGTTTTGCTGGGCCGAAACAGCTTGTCTAATTTCCGAAATGCTAAAAGGCAAATCGTTTTCCCTGGAATATAGAGCATTAATGTTTGCTCTAAGTTGCCGGTGGTAATTGGAGTCGCAAGAGCGATCGTCGGAAAGAAAGAAAGTGTTTATAAATAAGGTGGCTATTTCTCTATCATCGTATAGAGTTTCACCTGCGGAATTTTTAATACATAGTTTTGTTTGGTGGGTCGAAAAGTCTTT
>NW_027122120.1:0-20185 GCF_030686945.1 Centruroides vittatus
ATATTAAAATGTTAAAAAACTGAACCTGTTACCGGTGTAATTTGCGTGAAAAAATCTTCTTTTCACAAAGAATTTATAATTCTTATAATTTATAATGTTATAATTCTATCTTTGCGTTCGACGGAGAAGTCTACAAACAAAAAAGAGGAGTCCCCATGGGTAGCCCAGTATCCGGGGACCTATGCGAAATGGTCATTAGGCAACTGGAACAAAAAATACTTCCGCTGTTCCTCCCGAACATCTTACTCCAGCGCCGGATTAAGCCTCTAGCGGGCCCTAGACAAAATTTAAATTGGGGCCCCATTTAAATAAGTTGCATCTAAACAAATCTTATATAAAGTGACATTAGCGTAGCTAGTATGGGTGACACCTGGTGCAGATATCGTCGTGTCACCCATAACTTTTTAACTCTTTTATAAAACACTATTGAATTGTAATATCTTCGCACTCGAGTAACTTGAACGCTATATCGAATATGCGATGTCGCGACGTATAAGTGTAGATTTAGAAAATAAATCATAACCATCCATACATCAGTACTACCAGAGACGCGGCCCTAGGAATATTTCTAGATGGCGCGAGAGATCCCGTGGCGTACATTACTTCTGACGATGGGTGGCTGTTGACTTTTTTTTTTTTTTTTTTTTTTTTTTTAGGTAATGGCTAGTCGAGCGGAGCTTAGTAAGAATTGTTAATACAGCCTTTTCTGTCCTATCGAATTTCGGATTCGAAACAGAGCAGTCTTCTGCACTGAAGCCGGGCCCCTCCAGATTACGGGCCCTAGACATTTGCCTACTTTGCCTATTTGATAATCCGGCCCTGTCTTACTCTATAGGAGATATGTGGACGACATCCTCATCATGTGGAAGACAATACCTGACATCTCAAATTTCGTACAAACCGTTAACGATAATCCTACGGCCTAACGCTGGAAATGGAACAATCTAGCAATACTGAGGTCCATTTTTTTGGATATAAACATTAAAGTAGAAGGATCCGCCATTCGTCACGTCAGTATACCGTAAACCTTATGCCGACTCTATATACATACCGGTGGGTTCATCTGACCCATTCACCTACAAGGCTGCAGCATTTAATACTTTGATTAAAAGGGCCTTTTCCCACTCATCCAGCAGCAAGCCCTCAACACCGAATTGAATTATATCAAGAGGATAGCAGCCAAGCACGGTTACCGTGGTCTAACACACCGTCTAATTGAGCGACTTCAACGCTCACAATACGCACCCACTACGCGCACGAAGACCAACACTGGCCAGGATGAACGTACACGCCTCCCAGTCACCTTTAACCCATATGTTAAAGCGATATACGCTGAGATCGCTGGAAAACAACAATTACAAATAGCCTATAGAAGATGCCCGACAATCTACGACATCCTCAGAAATGGAAAAGGCAGTCCAGTTCGTGGCAGGCTTCCTGGCGTGTACTCTATCCCGCTGAAAGATAACAGATGTAATGAGAGCCTTGTATATATCGGCTCAACCAAGCGATCTTTAAATACCAGAGTGCAAGAACATCAAGCGGACCTTCAGCACGGGCGGTACACCACGGCCCTAACCACCTTTGCATCTGATCCCGATATAGAACCGGAGTTCAACAAAGCTGACATCATCGACACTACGCCCCACCTGGAGCAACTAAAATGGCGGAAAGCTATATCCATCTGTAAGGCTAACCACCAAACCACATGTATAAATCGGAAGGATGAGATTAATCTTTATATAGCGTGGCAGGCCCTCATAAACAACGATCTATAAATACCAACATCAGCGCACGAATGCGCATGACCACCTTAATGTTCGTTATGCGAGTTCCATATTTTTGTTTAAACATCTGCGTTCTAGTTTTAGATTCGGTTTTTTTATTTAAATGTCTACGTTCCTTTTTTGAAGTGTTTCGTCGGAATTTTTTCTCTACCTGAAGAAGAGCTATTTTGAAAGCTCGAAAACGTTTGTGGAAAGAAGATTTTTTCATGCAAATTACACCGGTAACAGGTTCAGTTTTTAGTATTTCATCCCCGGTGTCAGAGTGAAGTGTATTTATATAAAATGTTTTAAGAATTTTTTAAAATAAAATAAATAAATAATAAAAATAGTATGTACCTTGAGTTTAAAGCTATTTAGTCGGTCTGTTTTATGTAAACAAAGAATTGTTTTAATATATACTTTAATTTTCTGTCTGGAAGTTTCATAATTCAATGTGCAAATTAGAAAGTAATTTTGTATTTTATAATATTGAATGGTCCTGACAGATATTGTAAAAACTTACTTATGATTTTAATGATGACAATTAAATTTATGAAATTTTAGACCAACAGCTAGTGGTACAACTGGCACAGTATGAGATTAATTTTACTACAGATCAAAAGTTGAAATTCATTTACTTTGCAATTGTCTTTTCTATCTTCAACACTTTGTAAAAGTAACTTAGATCCCTATTTTTATCATGCATTCCAAAAGTATTGTTTTAGAAAATAGATTCTAATTTATTTGATTGAAATTATAAAATATAAGATGATCCAAATCTTGTCACTTCTAGTGGAAGTGAGTCAAAGAGTTAAGTGAAAACTAGTGGACACTAATGAAATATCAGTAGAGATCGTTAATTGGTAATCGGAACGATTTTCAGTTGGACTGTGTCGTGCTGAATCGAACGTTTTTGATACTAAATTTACTTCTAAAGTATAATTTTCATAGTTTTTATATTCTTCAATATATTTATTTTGTTTATACAAAATGCAGAAATAATTTTTAACGATACGATAGCCTCGATTATTATAAAAATTTTCGTTAGGGCTTAAAATCAACGAAATTCAACACGCAACGAGAAAAATTTGAACATCAGACAGGTTAATATATTTATTCGTACATATTCGGTAATTGGAACAAATACTAATCTGAACAACCCCAGTCCCCAATTGATTC
Organism: Centruroides vittatus; assembly: GCF_030686945.1. Taxonomy (NCBI): domain Eukaryota; kingdom Metazoa; phylum Arthropoda; class Arachnida; order Scorpiones; family Buthidae; genus Centruroides; species Centruroides vittatus. The sequence goes on from NW_027122120.1 coordinate 2,946, forward strand.
CGATTTTCGGTTCTCTAATGTATTTAGTTTTATGTCGTCATAATATAGTAAAAGATATACCAATTCTTGTTCACTTTTAAATTGACTACTTTGGCAAATGTTCAACTGATATTAACCTTGCAATGTTTTCATTCTTGTTAATAATCTTAGGGTAGATTTTGTTTTATATCCACATAAATTATGTCTGCATTCTTCTTGAAACTTTTACTCCCCCTGCCCCATTGTCCCAGTTTTTCCAAGTTTCCATATCTTGCCTTCCTCTTCAGACATCCAACAAACTCAACTCCCCTTAAGTTTTATCATTTTATGAACTAAAGTATAATTACATCCATATTGTTCTTATAAGTTTGCATATATTGCACCTTTCTAGCAAAATATAGTAGTGTTTTCATAATACCTCAATTTCAAAATAAAAATGTTATCTTCAGGAGTGTAGAAAATTGAGCAGGACATTTTTGCAGAGGTTACCTTTTATGTGACGTATTCCTTGGCTATGCTTAAATTGTTTAAAAAAATTAATCTTTGCACATTCTTTTTAAAATTTTTCTTTAAAAATTTGATTTATTTTGTTTAGTTTACATTTGACCAGGTGTCATCAAGGAGGAGGTCAAATTATGAGGGACAGATCAAGACAGGTCATTAGTCAATGGGATCAGAGACACAAAGATAAAGAGTAAAGTTGTGGATAGAAGGATCAGTCTATTTTGATTGATCCATCTCAAGTTCATCTTAGCAGCTGCTTTTAATTTTTTGCTCACTGCCTGCCATTGCTAATTCCTTCCTTGGATGCACCATTCTTTGTACAATACCTAAGGTGCGATTATTATCCACTGTCTTCACTATCTGCCAGTCTTTGCCATGTCATCCATCAGATTGACTCTTCTTCAAGATCATCTCAAGTATTTTCAAACGATTGCTGGGTTATGTCAGAATCCTGAAGTAATCTTCTCACAATAATTAGACATGATCATTCGGCAGGTTAGTTTGTGTGCATAGACTTCATTGCTACCTACGTATGTACAGTACAGTAGTAAGGTAATACTTGCATGAGGGTTTCTAAACTGAATTAAAGAGGTAATCAAAAACCCATAAAGTTTATACCATTCAGGAATTAAATAGCCCAAATTGCTTAGGATTAATAGAGATTTCTCTCCCATGTGGTGTACATCTGTTGAAAGAATAGTAGACAACATTACAATATGTTGATTTGCTAATAAATGTTTAAAAATGAAAACTCTGCCATACTCTTGCTATCAGCTCAAGAGAAGTATTTTGAAAAAAATCTTTTTTTAAAAATGAAGCATACAAGAAATTTTGAAATAAATATAATAAAATGCATAAACTATAAAATTTACTGAAATGAAACAGATGTCCGCTGAAGCACAACCTATCATCATCTCCTCCAACTTTGTCCAACTTGTCATAACCCTCTTCCTACCTTTCAGTGAAGATATCATTTATGAATAGCCCTTTACTGAAAAATTCATTTTTTCAAGATATAACTGACTCATTAATTACTACTAAAATGTTTCTTAAAAGTTGTCATCTGCAATCAAAAGACTTTTATGATGCAGTTTTATAATGGTCATCAGACTTGTATATCAAAATTGTAAAAATACAGATATACCTCGAGTTACGTCATTCTCGATTATACGTCGTTTGTCAAAAAAGTATATGGAAAAATAAAAATCAAGTTTAAGTCATTTTATTCGACTTTACATCTGTCCACCACAAATATTGAAGTTGTAATATCACTAGAAAAGCGTTAAAAGCACATAAAATCATATTAAAATATGTACATTTACAGTAAATGTTAATATAATCATCATAAATCCTAGAGAACAAAACATGAAAACATCTGTGTTTCTGTGCTATCATCCTATTTAGCAATTTTTAAGTGCTCATTATTGGCGTTTTCCACCATAGTTTCGACTTATGTCGTAACTGCACAAGTAAATTTGACTTATGTCGCCTCTCCTGGAACCAATTACAGACGTAAAGTGAGGTATATCTGTATAGATACATTTTAATGTCATATTAAGATAAATTATCAAAGACATTTTTACTTGAATATATTTTTTTTACCAATTCATATAAACAAAGAATTAGTAATATTAGTAAATAAGCTTATTTAATTTTTTAACAATTCTAATTTCTTTATGAACCATTTTTAAAAAAATTCTTAGTAAACAAGTAAAAAATACCCTAAAATATCCTATACATTAATAAACATCTAAGGAGTCACCAAAAGATATTAAAATTTCTCTTTTTAGATTTATCTACAGAGTTGTTACAAAAAATAATAAATGTACAGTATAACAAATATAACAAAATGTCTATTTGCTAAAAGTTTTACAATAAATTAAATATTATGCTATATATTTTCATTCAGAATATTGATGTTATGTCAGTGCTGAAATGTAATCTTAAATTTAAACGTATGGTAACATATAAATAACAAATGGAGCTCAATAGATCAGATGATAAACTGATAATGATAGTTAATATAGATATGTATCTTAGCATATATGGTTTATACTGAATCCACTCTGCCCAGTTTTGGAGTTTAATAAGCCTTCTTTGTAATGAATACTTGGACAAAATTTAGTGTAAAGGTGTGCTGCTGTTACATCACTAATTTTCTTTCATACTGTTGGCTTTGAAATAATGCTTGTATGTTTTTGTGACATGGAAATCTCTATCTTTAAGATTTTTTGACATCACTTAAATATAACAAATATTTATATTTCTGAATCCACATTGGTTTTTATGTAGTGATTTATAAATGAGTTTCTACTAGTTCTTTATGAATTATGTTTTCATTAATCTTTAAAATGTTAATACAAATCAGAATATCTGGACAAATGAAAATTTCTGATTACAAAAATATATTAGTTATTATTTAAAAAATACTCAAGAATATGTAATAGCATTTAGATTGGTTGATATTATATTAAACTGTTCTTAAATGGCAGATTTGTTTACCTCACAGTGTGGTTAGATATTAGCATGGATGTGGATTAAATGAAATGGAAAAAGTTATTGATTAATAAAATTGGTAATATATTAATATTTACACATTAAATATTTATGATTTAAAAATCAAAGTTTCCTACATATTTAAATGAACACTTATTCAATGTCCACTAGACATTTAAGATAGTTATCTTCATGTACAGTAATTAATTCTATTACTGTATTTATCTTATAAGATATTGTTTTTCAGTTTCCCCATCCTAGTATCTCTTCCCCATCTTGGTATCACCACCTCATCATGGTGGTGAGGTTTGTGTGCCTCAATGATCCTGAGAGCTTAACTGGTGGTAAGGATGGCTACTGGCAGGTTCAGCCATGCCAGAAAGGTTGCAGGTGAGGCCAGACTAAAGGAATGGCGTTGGGTGAAGGTCAATTGACTATTCAGAATAGAAGATCTGTATCAAAATCACTTAGTTGGTTTATGAGTGACAGAATTCTGGAGTGTTCTGTTGGATGTCTTGAATGAATGCAAGACAAATGAAAGAATTGTGTTAGGTAATATGAATGTGTGTGTGATGGACATTCTTGGCCATATGTCAGTAGATATGGTTTTGATAGAGTGAATAACAATGGAGAGTGCCTGATTGAACTATGTGCTGCAAAGGACTTGTTCATATCCAACACATTTGTTCTACACAAGTCATTCATATGTATACTTGGGAGTACAGAATACTGCAGCAAAAGACTATGATTGATTTTGTGATATATGATGAAAGGTTGAAATGGATGGTGAAAGATATGAGAGTGATGAGAGGGTATGAAATAGGTATTGACCATTACCTGTCATGTTGAGAATACAATCGCTGAATGGCTGGTGATATAGTAGAAAACAATTAAAGGAAAATTTTAGACTGTGTGAAAGAAAAGTGCTCGAAGGAGTGAAAATTACAGTATAAAGTGTATCTGCTAAGCTAAATGAGCTGAGTGTGGATGTTAGACAAAACCCTGAGAATCTGTGGGATGCTGTAAAAAAGTGTATGAAAGAGAAATTTGAGGTTTGATTAAATGAAGAGGTTGCTAAAGCTGTAAAAAGAAAGAAAGAAGCCTACCTGAGATATTTGAATGATGGGAGTAAGGATGAGTACAGAATACAATGAATAACATGAATACAAGGAAATTCTGAAAAAGAGCAAATAACGTGTTGAGGATGAAAGAGCAGAGAAATTGGAAGTGCATTTAAGGATGACCAGAAAGCCGCCTGCGTTTTCTCATGTATCGCCAGAAAGGCAGTGTTGCATATGTTTAAGGGTTCTCATTAAATGTATAAAAGTTCAATTTATTTAAGAAGAAAATTTGTTATAAAAAACGTATGTAATAGATCTGTCGCGAAGATATGAAATAAACAATACGGTCGGCCCGTGCGGTCACGAGTTGTCGCGAACTAACGGGCTGAAATGTTTAAAATGTTAATCAGAAAGAAGATCGAGATTTGACTCCGACACTCGTAGACATGACAAAATTTAGAAATAAATGAGAAAAAGAAACATTCCTTTAAAAGAAAAACTACCGCGTTGTAAGAAAAAAAAATTATTTAAATGTCAAAAAAGAAAATGAAGTCGAACGGAGATGTCAAATATCTTACGTAAGGGTTTATCGCACCAAGTGACCAATTAACACATTTTAAAAATTCTTTAAATTGTGTACAGTAGAGGAATAAATTTTAAAAATGTGTTAAATTGGTCACAACGAAAACCATATAGAGTTTGGTTATTTCAGCCTACCATTGCCATGTTTTTCGCGATTCTCGGATGGTACGAAATGACATAATTTTATCGGTCAAGTAGACAGCAATTAAAAATACGATATCTTAAATTTTTTAAGATACTGTGTCATTTTTTTTCTAATGTTAGCTCTAACAAACAGTTTCATTCACGGCCGAATATCAAATGGCAATCTGTCAACGAATCAAATTTCACGAAAAATGAACCGAATATTTAAACTCGGCACCCTCGAAAACCCCTTAAAACATATTTTGTACTCTCCGGTAATCCGTATTATGTAATTTTCCTGTTCGAATGTCGCCATACCGCCAGGTCCGATAGGAAGAAAGGAATGAGGTTGAAGTTAATTCGACCAAAAGTAGTAGTTGACCTCCCAGAAGAGAGGACGATCAACGACTATTATTATAATTAATACTGGTCTACTATTAATATTTGTAAAGTGATCCGTCTTAGATAGGTTGTGAAGGTCCTGCATGTGATTGAAGTTACTAACCTTAACGTCCAAAAGACTTGATATGAGATGTGTATTTATAAAAAACTTGTAAAAAAATGTGACAATAATTGCTTTTATGTAATCCCATAAAAAAATTGGTGAAACCAGGTTGAAAAAGTAAAGTTCAGCAAAAACATGTAAATAAAGGAAAGTTTTGAAAGTTGTGGCTTAAGAATAGCGGAAACAGATTTGACAACATGTGAATAAAGTACACGTTACACATACTACAACTAAAGGAAGATTTGGATGAAGCAATGTCACCGCAATAATAAATATGAAAAATAAACATCGGCACAAAAAAGACTTCGAGCTTTACTTTGTGCCTTAAAATCAATACACGTACTGTAGTACAATAGTTTCACTGAACGTTAGAACATCTTTCAGCAGATCAGTGAAGGAAGTTTCGGGAAATGAGTTTATGAGTTAATAAGGGACATGAAATCGGGGAGATGTCCAGGTTTCCTGGTAGTTAAGCATATCCTCGCAAATATCGCGTTTATAGAAAAATTATTAGAATCGGTTTGATTTATTTGGTTACGGCACAAACGTGACACGTGAGCGATCTGCCAAGGATGCATCCTGGAAAGACTTTTATGTAAAGCAGGCCCCAATTTAATGAAAACTTAGAAAACTCCACGTGGCAAGTCCGTTGGCAATGTGTGAACCCATGACCAACTACGGTGTTTTATGTTTTATCAACTCTGTTACTGAAGGTTACTTACTGGGCTGAAATTTGAAAAAGTTGTAGATCTATAAATTTTCACTGTTTTAATCTCAAAAACAGAGTTAAATAGATGAAATTCAATACCAAACATGGAAATCGTAAGAGAAAGAGGACCAGATTAACTATATAGGAACATACGATGAAAATCTGAAGTCATGTTATTTCAATTCAAAAATTTTCCGCTGAAAGATATTAAAATACATGATCAGCAGTGGCGTGCCGTCATTGGAAGCGATGGAAGCGCCGATTCCACCTTCCAATGACCTTCCCTTGTATTTTATAAAATATAAATTTTCATATTTTAACGTACGTACTTTGCATTAATTAAAATTAATATTTTATTATAACTGCATTATGTATCTTTTACACATTTCTACACTACATGTGAAAAAAACGATAAGATTGCTATTGTATATTCGAATAATTCGGTGGACGGAAGGAGTGTCGAAACCGGGTCAGTTTCCAATCAGTCAGATTATATAGGCATTGGCGCATGCGCTTTACAGAGCACCAACTCACCCGGTTTAGCTGGTGGATGCTTCACACACAAAGCTTCTAATTTTATATCCCGGATCGGTTGTGGGCTGTTAGCCGCCTGCCTGCTAGATATTCGGCCGCCCTCGCCTGTTATGTGAATCATGAGTAGACTAAATCAACGGCGGGAAACCCTCGGCCCGCGGGCCAGCTACGGCTCGCGAAAAGTTTCTATCCGGCCCGCGAGATCTTTAATAGATTACTAAATTGGAAAAATAATTAAGTTATTTTTCCAATTAAATTACAAAGAATTGGAAAAATAACTAAGTTATTTTTCCAATTCTTTGTAATTTTCGAAAACGATAAGAGAAATAAATGTAGTAATTAACTTTTTATTTATTTATTTCATATTTGCAGACTAAAAAAATTACAAGTCACAAGAAGGCGTCAATTAACTACTACGGCCCGAGGAAAAAAACGTAAAATTTATTCTGGCCCATGTTATAAAAAAGGTTGCCCACCCTAGACTAGATTTATAACTTAACCCAACCGATAGGAGTTTACTGGCATGTTTTTATGATAGTTCTGTATAGTTGACAAGAGTTTAAAAAAAAATCCATTAAAATATTTGATATATTTATTCTGCGTTTATTCCGCTCTCCCATCTTATATTACTTACGGATTTCAATGTTAAACCGGTGATATTACGATTTAGTATGTCCCATCTGTAAGGGGATGCAGAAAAAACGTGTACAATTCTAGTACAGTGTTAAAAAATTAACTGTTACGTTGGCAGCATCATTTACAATCAAATTTAATGAATGAGACGTACAATGGTACAGAAAAAGCTCTAGAATTTATTTTCCTTAAATTTACGATTTATGTATCGTTGTCATAGAAATTTCTTTCCACTTCTTTCCCAAGACTACAGATATTCAAATACAAAGTAACCGGTTTCAACCTATTTCTACTTAAGAAGTAGTTAAATAATTAAGCGATTAGGGAATTAGAAACATATATAAAACTCCGATGAAAGAGCCGAAATTTTACTTAAACAGAAGCTTAACGGAACCAATCTCTTGCCGAGTACAGTGGGGTCTGAACTCTTCATAATATTAGATGTAATAGAGACAGAAATTTTTCCAGTTCAATGAGAGTGACCGAAAAGTTGTAAATTTTGGAAATTTCCGTGAACACTTGGTCCTAAAACGAATTAGTTAGAAAACGAACGACGGACAATCTGTTAAGTTTAACATATTTAGATTTTTACAGCTATGGTTTGAAACGTTTAAAATCTACGACAGCCCTGTTGCGTCCTTTCATATATACTAGTGATGCGACAAAAGAGGCATTTGACATTGACCGGTATCGGCACCCTCGGGATTTGGCATGCACACACCTACCTGGACTGTCTCTGATTCCATTCATTAGCCACTCGTAGGGAGCTATTTCACTAAGTGGATTGTTTTAAGATTTAAAGGTAAAGAATATTTTGTTATTTTTATATACGTTTCTTCACAAAGTTATATTTAATTATAAGTTTCTTTAAAAGTATATTCATACAATTGAAGAATTTTTTGTACTAGGTATGTATATTCGTCACACATTTTGTTTTACCAAGTAAGTTTTTTCTGATAATTTTAATTTTAGCCCTTATATCGTGGCTAGTGATTCAAAAATTTATTTTAAAAAAGTTTTGGCTCGAGACCATATAATGAAAAAGAAAACATCATTAAAAGAGAAAGACCAATGCCTAAATTAAATATAAATACGTCAACAAAACAATTTCGAACATTTTGACGAATGACGATTCTTTCGTAAAATCGAAGCAATTTGGAAATCAAAGCGGAATAGAATTTAACATTGGTAGACAATATAAATATCGAAAATTATAACAAAATAATTACGATTAATAGATATATCTAAACTAATAGATATGTTTTTTCTCAAAGCAAGAATTGGCATTTAGAGGGCGTAGGGAATTTATTGAATCTAATAACGGAAGTAATTATATTGAACTTTCTTATTTATTAAGTACGTCAGATAATCTATTAAAAATACATTTAAAGAAGTATACGGGTTTTACTGGCTTATCGAACAAACAATACGAACTGGTCCTGACGCGCAATTAATTGATTGCCCCTGTAAGTCGGCTTCTTACAGAAACACAGCTTCCCTATCATCAAATGTCACGGCACGCCACTGATGATCAGCAGCATTCTCTATTGCTAACAGGGAAAGTACGACGTACAGTAGCAAAACACTACTACACTCTGCACAGACAAATGATACCTGTCGTAGTAATGGCGTGTCTATTTCGCGATCTACCATTGTCGCAGTAATTAAGTGAATGTAATATATATATATTTTGAAACTATATTTTTTTTTGTAAGAATATTTAGTATATAGTAAGAATATTATATCATTTTCTTAAATGTTTTGCCGACAGATGGCAATAAATGTAAAGCCAGCAAATCAAAAGTAGGAACAAATTAATTGATATATAGAAATCCAATCAATAATTTGGGGTGGGGAACGCTGCTCATGCAGAGAATCGAGCGTAAAATGTATGAATTCAAATTTTTCATTTAGGATTTTCAGAAATTATTTATTTAATGTTTTCAAATGATTGTTGATGAATCAACGAATAAGGAGCGTATATTTTTTGAAAATACAAGTAAACATCTGTTTATATTTCTACAAATATTTTGAAAAATTACTAAATTTTTTCTATTGTTGTAATAGATAGGGCCTATTGAAAATCCAGCAAATTAATACGTCTCGTAAATTCAAGATAAATAGCACACGTCGATGAGTTAAATTAGCAGCTAACCTCAAAATTCAAAATCAATTGGCTGAATTTGTGATGTTTTCCGTCGTACCTTTACTTCGTATTTGCCACTGAATAAAAATAAATCTTTATTTTAGCGTGACTAGACACGGAAAAGCAGAAACAAAATCAACTGTAGCTATGTATGCGTTCAGTATTTATAAAAGTAGTGACTGTCATGTGACACGGGCCGTTCTTACACGTGGCAGAATGAGTTCTATTTTACAATAGTGTCACAATAGGTACAACGCCGTCGAATTTCCGGAGAATGCAACGAATCGAACCACCAATGTAATATTTAAAACGCAGTTTTCCTTTTTGGAACAAAATACACGTATAAATACATCAGATACAGTATTTAAAACACACACGTCATCGGAAAAACGGTTTTTTTTTCTATACACTAATTTATAACAGTTATATGTATTCTAAAATAGCAGTCTTATATTATTATATAAACGAAATTACATATCACTTATTTAGTAATTTTAATTTAAAAAAGAACAGTTCTGAATATACAGCATACATGTTTGACAATGTTTCAGAAAAAATAGGAGCTCTTACTGGACATTCCCGGCACTAGAACAGTAAATTATGGGAACCGTTACGAAGTGGGATAATTTTCAATTATATTAGAGAAAAATTTAATCATAAAAAAAGAAGTAATTCCGTTGAATGATGATAAAAAAATCGCTTAATGTTTAAGAAAATATTTAAGTTTGAAAACACTATGAACTGGCTGACAGTTAAAATTTTGTGTGGCGCCATGTGTTATGACATGATACGGCATTATCTTTTATATGATTAATTATTATAAAAAAGACAAAAAAAGCTTAATTTTCAGGGTAGAGATGAGTTTTTAAATATATTATAAATGGCAAAACGAGAAAGAATTTAGACCCACTCTATTTGTAAAACTTGACCAGATAGTGTACGCTACAGGCACTCATAACGTACGATTTGGTTGATATATATATATATATATATTTGTAAATATTAATAAAATGTATATAAATATAAATTTGGTTAAGACTTATCAGGTGTGAGCTATAAGTTACGAACTATGAATTATGAGTTATTTTCAATTTAAGGGAAGGAAATGTTTTGGGACGAGCAATTATGTATTGTGACATTGTCACAACGCCGGACTGAAAATTTTAACCATATTTTTAATTTAGTTAATTTAAAATATATAGCCTCCATTCAGTGACAGATTTCTGCATAGGCGCACGAATCGCGCACCTGAGACCTCATAAATCAAGAGGACCTTAAAATTCAGCTCTCAAAATAAAAATCAGTAGTAAATTTAAAAATAAATTATTTTTTATATCCATGAATTACTAGATTTGTTTTTGCTTCTAACACTTTTGCCTATTGAAACTTAATAATTCTTGTACCAATAAGTTTCAATTTTCATAATTAATACAATCTGAACAACAGTAACCTTTTAAATACAGCCATGCGGTTGTAATTTTATATTGGTTCCTTTTCAACGTTATTTCCCTATGTCTCACTTTTTCTGGACCAGTATAGTGCCTACCAGAATAAAAAACGTGCGCGTAGAATGCACACTATAGGGTGTAGGGGTAGTGAAAATATTTAAAGGGAGCCTCAAAATTGAATTGCGCCTGGGCAGGAGCGGATCTAGGTTTACGGGGCCTAGGGTTTATTGAAGTCCAATGGGGCCCCATTTTTTGTTAGATTAAGAGTCTTTAAATTGGGGTTTAAAATTCACTTTTAATAACATCAAAATCAGAGTTGAAATATATTTATTTATGAAATGGTGTTGAATGACAAACTTTATATCTTATATAAAAAAACGTAAGAAATAAAGACATATTTACATTGATTAATTACTGATCAATTACGTTACATTGATTACAATAAAACAAATAATACTATAAATTAACATTATTATTATATTATTAATATTAACTATTTTTATGATACAATAAGTGCTCATCGTTAATGAAAAAGTATTAAATATTTACGATGATAATTCAATTTTTGTGAGCCCTTGACACTTGCCCTATTAGTCCCTATGTAGATCCGCCCCTGGCGGCCTGGGGCTGCTCAAGTGCTAAATCCGCCACTGTCTCCACCTCAAATTAGTAGTGGCTTGTCCTTTTCCGTTAGCAATGGAGATGTGTCGGTCATCGAACTAACTCTTTTCAGAAGAAATTTTTTGAATTAAATAACACGACTTCCGGTTAGTTTAGAACGTTCGTATACAGTTAATCTAGATCTCTCTCCCAAGGATTCCATATATGGTCTTAACTTTAAATATTTTAAAGAAAATTACTTTATAAAATAAAATGTAATGCAGTAACTCTGGATAAATCTTGTTACTGCAACAATATCTATGCCAGTAACGAAATTACATAGAATGGCCTCCCCGAAAAGTCAGTCTTACATCTATATAACTCCGTTTTCGAGATTAAAGACAGTGGGATAGACGGGCGGACAGGCGGACAGAAAGGCGAACGATTGTAGAAATTTATACGTCTACAAGTTTTTCAAACTGCAGCCCAACAACGTACTGTGTTAATAAAGAAAATCAATAAAAAATTTGTATTTTGTCTATTATTGATCTGTTATTTTGTCGCCAATATGTTCGGCGCCCAGTTGACTGTAGCCCAGTTGACCATCTCCCAGTTGACTGTGACCTTCCAGTATCTCCCTTCCCCTTCAGTTTAATGCTCCTTATATACAAGTTACCATGCCAAATTTTGTTTCTTAATCTATACCCCATCCTGAGATATTAAACGAAATAGACGCCAACACACAAACACATTCATATTTCGAGAATTTTTCCCATTTTTTGAATTTTTGGCTCAGGGGATCACAAATCGTCCAAATTTGTAAAAGACCCGGAGGGTCAAATTTGATACGATTACAAAACGCCGGAAAAGTAAAATTAAATGAGCGTATTTCATTATTATCTAAGGAAATTAATCTATTATAACTAAATTCCGACAAGTTTTAATCTGATATAACGTACTTATCTCTTCTGATAAAGTCATCATCATTATCATCACGATCATCATCGTCATCGTCGTCATCATGTGACGTGTATTTATAGTTGAATTTCTCCAAACGATAAAAAATCGATCTGATATGCTTTTTTAATGGATGAGTCAATTTTGTGTGAATAGAATATAAGAAAAATAATTCAATTGTTTAATATCACAAGTTCACACTCTTGTCCTTTCTAAATTATAATATTTGAAAGTTATTACTCCAAATACTAATTACCGTATTTAATTTTATGCATTATAATAATTGTTCTGCTTTCATCTAAACATACAAGATTGAGTAACTTATACGTTTAACGTGAAATTAATAATTCAAAATAGCTAAAATACTTATTAAATTAGATACACGAGGAAGTAAATATTTCAGCTGATTAAATAGGAAATTTTCTTTGTTTACTTTTCGCCAGAGCAAAAAGTTGCAGATTCGCGAAGCTGATTGGCGGAATTTAACACACAAACTGTATATAAGCGTGGATACAAGGGCTAGCAGCATAAGAATCTAAGTATTCCACTGCAAAAATGAAACTTCAAGTATTCTTCCTGTTGTTTTTGTTGGTCGTTGCATTTGCGGAAAATGAGGAAGATGCAATAGAAGAAGGAAAAGAAGGGGAAGAAACCGCTGGAGAAACGGCAGGAGAAGCAGAGGAAACCGCCGGTGGTGAAAAAGATAGCGCAAATGCAGAAGACAACAAATGAAGCTTTCGACTTTTTCCTGGAACCAAATTCGGTAGAATTTTGTTCTGTAAAAAACCAAAGCATTTCTGATATAATGTAGTGAATAAATGACCATTTGCAAGTTTAATTGACTGATTTTCGTTATTTGAAATGATAGAAAATATCAAATTTCGGTATTAATCTCAACAGAAATTACGTTAGTCAATTCAAGAAATCACAGAACAGAAAAAGTTAATTTCCGATCGTTAGAAAACGAGTATCTAATTAATCAAGAATGAAATTTTTCTTGAAATTCTCTTTAAAAATTTTGAAATTTCTGAATTTCATTCAATCTTCTATATATATAATCGAGACGAGTTGATGATGATGATAATAATAATAATAATAATAATAATAAACACAAATAAATGACATTAGACAGCAATTAGGCAGGCTGACACAATACACTAAAAACAACATATCACCCAAATTACGGAAACAGCTCAAAAACATTTTCAAGAAAATAAAAACACACACAAAACATGAACGTCACAACACACGCATTACAGAATACATTGATACACTAAAACAACAACTTGCTGCCAAAGCACGTAGACTCAAACGATACAAAACATGTACACTACGAAAACAACAAAATAAATTATTTACAAACAATGAAAAACTCTTTTACAGACAAATTAATAACAAAGCAAACACTGATACACAGCACAGTGGCACACCAACAGAAGAACAACTCACAACATATTGGTCTTCTCTTTGGTCCTGTGCTGTCACGCACAATGCTGAAGCAGGCTGGATCGAGGAGGAGAACAGAAACTTGCACAACATACCAACTATGCCCTGTGCTGAAATAAGCATACATGATTTCCAATACACTGTTAACAGAACACACAACTGGAAGACACCTGGTGTAGACAACATTCACAATTTCTGGTACAAAAAGTTTACATCATTGCACCAGGAACTAGCTAAACACCTAACACACATCATCATCAATCCACAAAACATGCCAAATTTTCTTACTCAGGGCATCACCTACATGAAACCTAAAAACAACAATACCACAGACCCCACACAATACAGACCAATTACATGTCTTCCAACACTCTACAAATTATTGACATCCTGTATCGCAAACAAAATATACAAATATATTGAAGAACACGACATTCTAACGGAACAACAAAAAGGTTGCCGTAGAAATCACAAGGGATGCAAAGAACAGTTACTCATAGATTCAGTCATTCTACGGCAAGTACACAAACAACACAGAAACATACACATGGCATATATAGACTACAGAAAAGCATTCGACAGTGTTCCACACAGTTGGCTGCTCCATATCCTACACATGTACAAAATACATCCATCACTCATTGCATTCTTTCAAAACACTATGCAGCACTGGAGAACAACACTACATCTCAGGGTTAGTAACACTTCCATACAAACAAACCAAATTTTTATTAGGCGAGGAATTTTTCAAGGAGATTCCTTGAGTCCTCTCTGGTTCTGCTTAGCCCTGAATCCATTATCCAACATGTTAAACAACACACAATATGGTTACAATATCAGGCATGAAAAAACAACACAGTATACACTGTCACATCTCATGTACATGGATGACATAAAACTTTATGCATCCACACAAAAACAACTTCATCAACTCCTACAAATCACACATTCATACACCAAGGACATACAAATGGAATTTGGCCTAGATAAATGCAAAACAGTTCACATAGAAAAAGGAATCCTGAAGAAAGAAGATTTTGCACTTGGAAATGGAGACGTTATTGAATCCATGGAAAAGGGCGAGTTCTACAAGTATTTAGGATTCCAACAGGCCAAACTAACAGAACATACACAAATAAAGCAAAGATTAATTAAAGAATACCAAAGTAGGTTAAATGCTATTCTCAGAACACAATTAAATGCAAAACACACAGTTAAAGCAATAAACACATATGTCATCCCAGTACTCACATATTCTTTTGGAGTTATACATTGGACTCACACATGATCTTGAGCAACTCCAAAGGAAAACAAGAACAACACTTACTAAGCATAAACAACATCATCCTAAATCCGCCACAGAAAGATTAACCCTTCCACGTAAAGATGGCGGACGTGGCCTGATTGACATAGTTAACCTTCACTACAAACAAATACAGTCACTGCGAGAGTTTTTCTACAAAAAACAAGAAACATCACAATTACATAAAGCAGTAACTCTAGCAGACTCAAATAACACACCATTAAACTTACACTCACATCATATGGACACAACACAACATATAAAAAGCATAGACACCATTAAGCAATCGTGGGCTCGAAAGGCACTCCATGGCAGGCATCCTTACGACCTGGCCCAGGATTTTGTTGACAAAACTGCGTCAAACAGCTGGTTAGCTCGGGGATGCCTCTTTGGGGAGACGGAAGGATTCATGATTGCCATACAGGATCAGGTCATAAATACTAAAAACTACAGAAAACACATACTCAAAGATGCAACACTCACAAATGACACATGCAGAAAATGTCACATCATGCCAGAAACTATACAACACATCACCTCTGGTTGCAAGCTCTTGGCACAGACAGATTATTTACACAGACATAATCAAGTAGCAAATATAATACACCAAGAGCTTGCAAAGAAACACAAATTAGTAGACATCCACGAACCATACTACAAATACATTCCACAGACAGTATTGGAAAACAACACGCACAAAATGTACTACGACAGAGCCATAATCACAGATAAAACAATTTACCACAACAGACCAGACATCACACTCATTGACAAACACAATAAAATCACATACATTATAGACATATCCATTCCAAACACTCACAATATACAAAACGCATGCACTGAAAAAATTAGCAAGTACACAGAACTCGCCCAGGAAATAAGGCATCTGTGGAGGATGGATAGGGTGCTTATTGTACCTGTTGTTCTCTCCTCTACAGGTGTCATACCACACACACTACACAAAAGCCTGGGCACATTAGAATTGAATAGAAACACATACATCACACTACAGAAGGCCACTATATTGAATACATGTCATATTGTGAGAAAATTCCTGAATACAGACACACACACTGATACACTTCTTTAATTTCTGTTTTGGTTACTATGCCTTGACTTTGGTCCGGCATAGTACACAGCCACCGGTGTTAACCGAGTATATCTCACTTAACCCAACATAATAATAATAATAATAATCAGCGCAGAGCCCAAACGGTTAGGAGTTGAAAGTTGAAATTTGGTACACAGTTAGGGTACATCACGAAAACGCACACTAAGAAGGGATTTTTCGAAATTCTTCTCCACGGGGGAGAGGGACAGGATTAAAGCTTCTATATACATTATCGAGACGTGCCTAACGGTTAGGAGTTGAAAGTTGAAATTTGGTACGCAGTTAGGGTACGTCACGAGAACGCACACTAAGAAGGGATTTTTCGAAATTCCTCCCCACGGGGGAGAGGACAGGATTAAGTCTTAACACTTCCATCAACAATGGAAGTGTTAAGTAACAATGGAAGTGTGAAGCAACAATGGAAGTGTGAAGTACAATGGAAGTGTAACAATGGAAGTCGTAACAATGGAAATGTTAAGAGCCCAAACGGTTAAGAGTAAGTTGAAATTTGGTACATAGTTACGGTACGTCACAAAAACGCACACTAAGAAGGGATTTTTCGAAATTTCTCCCACGGGGAGAGGGACAGGATTAAGGCTTAACACTTCCATCAACAATGGAAGTGTTAAGTATCAATAGAAGTGTTAAGTAACAATGGAGAACAAGAGAAGGCGACGTGCAAGATTTACGGGCGCTGGAGGAAAAAAAAAAAGTAATATGTTAGAACATATTCGATTTTCAAATTTAAACAGATTAATTCGGTTTTTCTCGACTTTTCTTCTTTAGAACATTCGATGAAAATCGAACGATATAATCAGAACACGTCGTGAAAATCGAACAATATTAGAATATTCGATTTTTCAAATTCGACCTTTTATTAGAAATATTTAGTTTGTTGATGAAATTACTCTTTTTCTTCTGTGACTATAACGTAATAATCTTAATCTTCGCTATCATTACTTTTGCCCGAGCAACGCCGGGCCTATCTGCTAGTAATTTTATATTTTACATTCCAAAATGAACATATATCTTCGTTATTTTCTCTTACATCTGTGAATTTAGTATTTCAAAATGACCTTCAACTTAATAGTTTTTCGTAA